>NC_140265.1:792484-814984 GCF_949987555.1 Borostomias antarcticus | reverse complement strand
ACTTTGCAGATGAAGACACGTGTTTGTGAAAACACGTCATAGACGAAGACACGTGTTTATGAAAACACGTCATAGACGAAGACACGTGTTTATGAAAACACGTCGTAGACGAAGACACGTGTTTATGAAAACACATCGTAGACGAAGACACGTGTTTATGAAAACACATCGCAGATGAAGACACGTGTTTATGAAAACACGTTGTAGACGAAGACACGTGTTTATGAAAACACGTCGTAGACGAGGACACGTGTTTATGAAAACACGTCATAGACGAAGATACGTGTTTATGAAAACACGTCGTAGACGAGGACACGTGTTTATGAAAACACGTCATAGACGAAGACACGTGTTTATGAAAACACATCGCAGATGAAGGCACATGTACAGTCAGCCAAACTGCAATACTGCATCCTGCCACATGGTGAGAGCAACAACGCCAATGGCAGCCGCAGTAAAATGATATTACAACCCGCAACCACTAGGAGCAGTAGAGCACGGCTACAGGGGCAGTAAACTGCTACAGTGTAGTAGGCTATAGGCATCTTTGACAAGCTGGTTGCTGTTGCTTATAATGTAAGTTACATTTCTCAGTTTGACCAGTCTGAATTGCACACTGCTTTTTTGGATTAGCTACAGCAGAGACAGTAGCCGACATAAAATTGGTTATTTGAGGGTATATCATTTTACCAACTGATCAGACGTCATTCATTCTTTAGATTCAAACCCGGAAACTAGAGGTCGTCTCGGGTCATAAAATCGCTGTAACCCAGAGTGGTTTATTTCTTTATACAACGGTTATCAAATTGGTAAGATTTCACAAAATAAACGCACAGCAACATGAAATGCCATCATTTATTGAAAACAGCATCATTCTTCCGCCAAGCAATATAGTTCCTCAAGCTGCAAATGGTCGCCAAGCAACACAGGCAGGAATACAAGCTAATCAGCTACAACCAAAACATGGCAGACTTGACGTTGATAGCAGCTAGCTAGCTAGCCAGCCATGAATTATACTGTTCTGCTTGTTGGCTGTGCAACATATAAACATATAAAATATACTAGTGTTTCCAAATAAATGTTAAGCTTATAGACTATACTAGTGGAGGTTTTCGCACACCTCAGATAGGTTCGAGGAAATGACTGTAAGTCCCATGTAGTAAAAAGAAAAAACTCCCGCACACGATCCTTCACCTCAGTAGCCATGTTTCCATCCACTTGTCAATCGAATTGTGTGAGGATCGCTAAAAATATGAATGTGAATAAAGCCGGTGAACGTGCGTTTCCATCTAGAGCTTTAAATCGGATAAAGCATTTATCACAAAAGACTTTTATCGAACAAGAGAAAATCCGACGAGATCGACAGTACAAACTTTTTGTCGATTTTCATGACTTTTAATCAAATTTTACTGTTTCCATAAGGCATTTTTAATTTGATATAACTTAATTCGCATAAAACATGTGGATGGAAATATGGCTAGTGAGAGAACTTTATTAGTCAGTAAAATTGATGAAGGTCTAAAGAACCGAAACATCTAATAAAGTTTTCTCACCGAGGTGAAAGATCGTGTGCGGGAGTATTTCTTTTTACTAAGCTTATAGACTATGTCAATATACACAATACGATGTACAATATACACAATGTAATACAAAGTATGTAGTTTAAACTATAGGCAGTTATAACCTAAACTATTGTGCAACACTGAGTAAGGAGGTGGTCTGGAGTGGTCTGAACGCTGCGCTCAAACTTTTGCGGCCATTGTCGTTGTTGCTCTCAGCACATTGGCTGACTGTATCTGAAAACACACATCGCAGATGAAGACACTGTACATGAAAAGATGTGCAACGCTCACGCTGCGTCTGTGCATAATATTATTTTCCTGTTCCTCTTTTCATCACAGCGTTCTCTCTCTTCAACAGAAGGTCTCCTCTCTGGTACGTTCTAATCCCTGCAGAGTTCCCTCTGCTTCTGAAGTGACACAGCTGGTGGTGGAAATGGGGGGTGGGGGGGGGGGGGACCAAGTTCCAGGAGTAAAAGTGAACTTCCTTCCTCTCAGATTAAAAAAAACAAACTAGTCGAGACATCGGGTGAGAAGTTCAGTCATCCGGGAGAGACTCGGAGTAGAGCCGCTGCTCCTTTGCGTCGAAAGGAGCCATTTGAGGTGGTTCGGACATCTAGTGAGGATGCCTCCTGGGCGCCTCCCTAGGGAGGTGTTCCAGGCGTGTCCGGCTGGGAGGAGTATGCTCTACCTCAAAACTACCTCATAGCTCAAACTATACGCTCCCGATGAAATAATGTTGGAATGCAGCTGGAGTTGAAAGGTCGGCTAATGTGCTGGCTCCGCCCCTCCGCCCATATTTTGTGGCACTCCAGACTAGGAACAGCAAGAAGGTCCTGGGTTCGAATCCCGGTCGTTCCAGGTCCTTTCTGTGTGGAGTTTGCATGTTCTCCCCGTGCCTGCGTGGGTTCCCTCCGGGTACTCCGGCTTCCCCCACCATCATAAAGACATGCAACGTATGAATGAATGTTGGTCGGAGGGGCCGTAGGCGCTGATTTGCAGCCACACTTCTGTCAGTCTGCCCCAGGGCAGCTGTGGCTACAGATGTATCTGACCACCACCGGTATGACTGTGTCTGAATGAATACTGGACTCTGTAAAGCGCTCTGGGTATCATGAAGGGCGCTATATAAATCCTACTTGACTGAACAAGCTGATCTGCTCTGACCTGTGAGAGCCTGTAGTGGCTGGTTCAGATGAAGCACAGCACAACGACAAGAAGGCCGAACATCCCAGAAGGAACTGATTCTAACTATGATAAATTAATAGAATTTCCACGCTTAACAAAATCTCTTTTGAGAAACACTTAACACACTACTGCTTAAAGCCGACACCGTGGGAGTCATTACGATTCCAGTCATCCAGGTTGAGATTTCCTAAATTAGATAACCGCCTCTTTCTGGGGAATGGACTTCCAATGGCTCCTTGAATTCAATAACACAGCGCTATGCAATGGAGCTGGGTGTTTCATATAAACAAGTAGTGCTACTACGGTATCTGACACCAGGTACTGCTGCTACAGTGTCACGGTCTTGCCTACAACCCTGGATTTGACATTAGGCTATTGTTTGCCCAACGGTATAGTAATTTGTGCTTTGTCAGTCAAAAGCTATGTTTTGTAGCGGTCTCAACCGCCCGAACATGTGCTGTGATCCTAGGGAGGGTTGATGGATTAACGTAGCATTCTGCCGCACACGAAACATCTCACTGCTTTCACACCAATTCACCAGGGTCCAAGGTTGCTAGACATTTTTTATTGAACGTGAACATAAAGGAGGGAGGTGAACCAGTTATTTCAATTAAAACCGCATTTACGCTCGCGACAAACATGAATATTAGACCATGAGCTCATCTCAGCATAGCTGTAATAGCGTTGATATAATGGCATTGACCGTGGCCCATGACTAATCAAATAGTCTTTCAAGATTTCCCTTATATGAGTGGTTGGCTGAGTCCTTTCATCATAGAGAGGGCTGGATATGACGCTTCTGTGGAACCCAACCCAAACCAGCCGGCCAAAATATGTTCACATCACTTATCTGGCCCCCGGGTGATTACTGTTTTTTTGCTTCCCTCTGGAATATGTAGAGGTGGGTCGTATGCCCACCTCCCTTGTTCTCTGTAAAGCGCATTGTGTTGCCTCTGGGTATGAAATGCGCTATATAAATAAAGCTTTGATTGATTGATTGATTGATATGAAGACACGCACACGCACATACTTACACTGACACACACACACACTGTGACCTCCTCCCTGGGAATGGGAAATGGCTGCCACAAGGGTGTATCAGATTTGGACATGACAAATAATCTACAGACATTATTGTGAGACCATCTCACTGATTGGAATGCTGGTGATGCCAGGCATGAAATATCCACCCAGTCCGGCGCTGCCTGTGTCTGTTAAATAAATGTGGCGAGGCGCTTAACCGCTTCCTGCCTGGAAATTGTTTGCTGGTTATCCCGACTCGGGAGGTTACAACGCACACACACACGCGCACACAGACGCACATGCACACACATACTGACGTACATACACACACACACACACACCAGCCCGCAGCAAGCCTTGCGGAAGGTGGGGTTCTTTTTTTCTTTCTTCCAAAAGTAGACCCTATCGTAGTTTCTCCCTCATTTTTGATTTTGAGCTTCAAATTCTTCATTTCCTGCTTTCTGGGGACTTGGTGGTTATGCACCAACTTGTGCTGGATTAGCTGGTCTGCTGCTATTTTAACTACCAAGCTTTTATGATGAACTGGAAATATCTGTTCACTCAACAGCTCCACATATTGTGAAATTGCTTACCACGCCCCCCCCCCCCCCCCCCCACACACACACACACAGTTCTCAAGTTTAAAGATCACACCAACAGCAGAATACATTCAAGGTACTTTACTGTTTTGTCATCTCCGTCAATGCCTCTCCTCTCGTTGATGTACATGTCTCTCTCTGTCTCTTCTCTCCTCCCTCCATTCCACTCCTCCTCTCCTTGCATTCTCTGCTGATCTCTAATTTCCTTTCTTCATCATCCCCGCTTGTCTCTCTTCTACTCTCTCTCAATGCCTCTCCTCTTGTTGCCGTCTTTATGCCCCACATATCTGGAACAAACTTCCAGAAAACTGCAGGTCTGCTGCAACTCTTGGTTCTTTTAAAACAAGCCTGAAGACTTTTCTTTTTGCCACCGCTTTCTAAGAGGAGTTATGTTTATCTGAATACTGCACTGTAACTTTTATTCCTGTATTCTATTTGTCCTGCTTTTGGTTTTAAATGTCTATAATGTCTTGCTTTTTGTTTTAATGCTTTTAATTTGTCCTGCTTTTTTTTTTAAATGTCTATAATGTCTTGCTTTTTGTTTTAATGCTTTTAATGTCTCATGTAAAGCACCTTGAATTGCCCTGTGGCTGAAATGTGCTATATAAATAAACTTGCCTTGCCTTTGTCTTGACATTTATGGAATGAGAATACTGGTCAGTGCTAATCTTCTTGGGTGCATTTTGGAGTCCATGTTGACAGCTTCATCCACGTCCACTCCCATGTCATAGTGTGTGTGGCTGAGGGCCAGGGATGACAACTACTGTTTTTTTGCTTCCCTCTGGAATATGTAGAGAGTGGGTCGTATGCCCACCTCCCTTGTTCTCTGTAAAGCGCATTGTGTTGCCTCTGGGTATGAAATGCGCTACAAATAAAGCTTTGATTGATTGATTGATTGACAAGCGAGCCCCTCCCATGCGTTAGCATGCTAATAATGTAGCTAACATTAGCTATCTCAATTAGCTAGTTAGGTACTAAATATAACAACCTTACCCTGTTTCGCTCTTTTTCTGAACATTTGTTCAATATTTTGAGGCCGCTGCTTGTCTCCATTTGCGAGTCTCTCTGAGTTCTTAGCCGGCTGGATCGTTGGAAAATGGCGGTGCAGGATGCCGTACAGTGGGTTACTGTCTCATCTCACGCCTCGATTCCTAACGCAATCAATACCAAGATTAGGGCTTCGGTTTGGTTGACATTTTTTATTTCGGACTTAACTTCTGGACCTTTGGCCGTGAGGTGGGGTTCGTTCGAACCCTCCAACCCCCCCTGCTTATGGGCCTGCACACACACACACACACACACACACACACACACACACACACACACACACACACACACACAAAGAAAACACCCCTCAGTCTGTTCTCCTCCCATGTCTCTACTGTCAGGGGTAATGAAACTACAGGAACGAACAGTTGGTTCCCTGCTGCTCTTTGCAAAACAAAACTCCCTCCACTAACTTCTTCATTTAAATGTGCATTTTGAAAAAAAAATTGCCCAGCCGCGCACACACATCTTGATGACTAGAGCATAAATCTCCATACATTTCCATACGGAGGAAATGGCAATGCTGGGATAATCAGAGAGAAAAATATGCAGACAGCTTCACGAAAAATGAAAATTAAACTTTTATGAGAAGCGCATCAAGGATCACACAATAAATGAGGTATCTCTTTCCGTTGCAAATGCATCGGATTGACGCCGCCGCGTGATTGGATGAGAATGCCTGGGACCCCGGGTTTATTTTCTCTCCTTTTTCTTTCGTGTGAATATAAATAGACTACGACAAGCTGTCGCCGTAAAAAGCGCTTCCACAGAAAGTGTCTGTAGGTGTTCAGGTAGGCTCGTTTGTAAAAGAGCCATCGTGTGCACTCTCTCGGCAGAGTATGTATAATACAGCACGCAGTCACACACTGTTGTTTACTTTGGGGAAAACTGAAGATGCTGAGAGACGCATTAGTTCAGTGAGGCGCTGGGTCAGGAGAATGCTGTGGTCATTATGTACCAACTCAATGGCATTTAACACTAGAACAGCCGTGGGTGGGTCATGTGACCCATGCGACTACATTAAAACATAATTCTCTGCAACCGTTCAAGTTACAGCGCCCTGCTTTCATGACTTCTCCTAGATATGTGCGTTTTATGTGTGTGTGTGTGTGTGTGTGTGTGTGTGTGGGGGGGGGGGGGGGGTCAGATGGAGCTCGGGGGGGGGGGGGGGGTGTTTCCCTACCGAACACTTTGAGGAAGAGCTCCTTTTCCTGGACGCCGGCCTTGTTGGTGGCCCTGCAGGCGTAGGCGCCGCCGTCGCCCTGTCGGATGCTGCGGATGGTCAGGGTGCTCCGCCCCCCGTCCAGGGCGCTGAACGCGTACCGCTCCGACGGCTCCAGCTGCTGACCCTTCCTGCACAGAGGTGGGGGGGGGGGGGGGTAAGCAGAGATTACCAGTGACTGCTTAGGTGGAGGAAGGAAGGAAGGAAGGAAGGAAGGAAGGAAGGAAGGAAGGAAGGCGGGAAGGTAGGAATTAATGAATGAATTAAGAAAGGAAAGAAGGAAGGAAGGAAGGAAGGAAGGAAGGAAGGAAGGAAGGAAGGAAGGAAGGAAGGAAGGAAGGAAGGAAGGCGGGAAGGTTGGAATTAATGAATGAATGAATGAAGAAAGGAAAGAAGGAAGGAAGGAAGAAGGATGGAAGAAAGAAAGAAAGAAAGAAAGAAAGAAAGAAAGAAAGAAAGAAAGAAAGAAAGAAAGAAAGAAAGAAAGAAAGAAAGAAAGAAAGGAAGGAAGGAAGGAAGGAAGGAGCGAGCGAGCAAATGAGCCAAACGAGTGAATGAACAAATGAATATTTAGTATCTTGTCCCTTATTTGATATCTCATGATGGGTCGGGTCATGTGACCCGTCTCTCCCAGGATTATTCAGACGCCTTAAATACAGAACAGACTAAACGGCTAGAACTAAACGTTTGGGAACTTGTTTCAAACCACACACAGCAGCAGCCTTCAAATAATGACCGGTGCACTGCACTCTTCAGGAATGCATACACAAATTAATACACACAAGCAAACATACACACTCACACACACATACACACACACACACTACACTGTGATAGCCCATGTCTCTCTGGGTAAGGCGATATTCACAACTTTGGCGAACATTCCCAACACGTTCTGCTAATGTGTTCACATTCTTAGAGCATTCTTAGAAGAAATGATCGCTAGCTGGGTGAAAGCGTGCTATGAGGTCACCACAGAAGAGTGATAACCCTCGCAGGCCGCGCAGGAAATGAACGCCAGGATCACAGGAAGGACGCTCACACAGGATATTACTCTGCCGACTGACCGACCACCAGGACCCACAACAGGAAATGGAGGCAGAGATGACAGAAATAACAGGGGAAGATGAAGGTGTGTGTGTGTGTGTGTGTGTGTGTGTGTGTGTGTGTGTGTGTGTGTGTGTGTGTGTGTGTCCGTTAAAGCTGGCTATTGAACGTGTTACTAGGCGTAGAGTGGTGAGGATGGACCTGACTCCTATAAACTATATGTTGTTGTGGTGACTCTCAAACTGGGAACCATTTTGTCAACGTGGGATTGAATTATGGTAACATTGTCAAAATATGGTAGAGAAGCTGTCCCAGCGGCCAAAGTCTGAGTTGTAAAAAAAAGAGAGAAAAATAAATGTTTGGTTGATTTGTCAAATGGATTTGACTGTATATACTGTAAATAAAGTGTGATTTGATTTGATTTGAATCAAAATCTCTTCATTCAGGCCGTCTTGTGGGATGACATACAGTACGAAGTGAAGATGTTTACACAAGCTGGAAGACTTCTTCCCACACAACAGTGTCGGTTTCACGAGGCAGAAAACACGAGCGTGCAGTGGGTGAGCTCTCTGTTCATTTAATTAAGATGTTTGCGCCTGGTGGCAGGAGGATGATCTTCCAGTGGGCGGCAATTAAATGTACCTCATCAACTAACATTCCAGCTGGAGGAAGTTGATGAATGACCTATGCTCTCCAAAGAGCAAAAGGGTTTAAGTCAAGTAAGCAAATCAACTAACATACTAATCAACAGTTCAGTACAAGCTGCCAGAGGAATAGGAGAGAGTGTATTTATCTCGGAAGGAATAGGACAGATTGTATTTACCTCAGAAGGAATAGGTTTGTATTTAGCTCTCGCAGCTGTGATGTGTTTCAGTCGGCTCACACTAGACCTGTCTGCCTTCTGTGTGCGTGCATAAATATTGTATTGTGTTATTCCTTATTAAACATACATCGGTATGTATACATAATGCATTGGTACTAAACAATACAGATACAATTCATATGCTGCTACTGTGCAAGAGGGAGTCGCTGGGGAGAGTAGTAACCCTTTCGATACGACCACTTCACCGGCAACATTTTAAAAATATCTAACAAATATTTAATAATATAAAAAAAATATCTAACAAATCTAAAAAATTCCTCACTCCGACACTTGCTGAAAGCTGAGAAACTGCGCTTCCTAGTATTATAGGGAAAATCCAATTAATATTCAAAATGTTATGCTACTTTCAGGGTTAAAAGGGTTAAACATCCAGGTTCAGGCAGACAGAACACAGATGGAGAGACGTATGTAAGTGAGCAGACGGAGAGGGGGGGGTACCTGTGCCAGGTGACCTCAGGGTCAGGTGAGCCGGAGGTGACGCAGGTGAAGGTCACCGACTCCTGGTAGTCGGCCGTGGCGTTGAAGGACTGCTGTGTCACGGACAGCACGGGCGGGACTGAGAGAAAGACAGCACAGATGGCTCAGTCAGATTCAGAGTCAGACGTAGAGTCACAGAGGTAGAGTCAGAGTCAGATTTAGAGTCAGACGTAGAGTCACAGAGTTAGAGGGAGAGTCAGAGTCAGATTCAGAGTCAGACGTAGAGTCAGACGTAGAGTCACAGAGTTAGAGGTAGAGTCAGAGTCAGATTCAGAGTTAGAGGGAGAGTCAGATTCAGAGTTAGAGGGAGAGTCAGAGTCAGATTCAGAGTTAGAGGTAGAGTCAGAGTCAGAGTTAGATTCAGTTAGAGGTAGAGTCAGATTCAGAGTCAGAGTCAGATTCAGTCAGAGGTAGAGTCAGATTCAGAGTTAGAGGTAGAGTCAGATTCAGTTAGAGGTAGAGTCAGATTCAGATTCAGATTCAGATTCAGATTCAGATTCAGATTCAGAGTTAGAGGTAGAGTCAGAGTCAGAGTCAGAGTCAGAGTCAGATTCAGAGTTAGAGGTAGAGTCAGATTCAGATTCAGATTCAGATTCAGATTCAGAGTCAGATTCAGAGTTAGAGGTAGAGTCAGAGTCAGAGTTAGAGTTAGAGGTAGAGTCAGATTCAGATTCAGATTCAGATTCAGATTCAGATTCAGATTCAGAGTTAGAGGTAGAGTCAGAGTCAGATTCAGAGTTAGAGGTAGAGTCAGATTCAGATTCAGATTCAGATTCAGATTCAGATTCAGATTCAGATTCAGAGTTAGAGGTAGAGTCCGAGTCAGATTCAGATTCAGATTCAGATTCAGATTCAGATTCAGATTCAGAGTTAGAGGTAGAGTCAGAGTCAGATTCAGAGTTAGAGGGAGAGTCAGATTCAGAGTTAGAGGGAGAGTCAGAGTCAGATTCAGAGTTAGAGGTAGAGTCAGAGTCAGAGTTAGATTCAGTTAGAGGTAGAGTCAGATTCAGAGTCAGAGTCAGATTCAGTCAGAGGTAGAGTCAGATTCAGAGTTAGAGGTAGAGTCAGATTCAGTTAGAGGTAGAGTCAGATTCAGATTCAGATTCAGATTCAGATTCAGATTCAGATTCAGATTCAGATTCAGAGTTAGAGGTAGAGTCAGAGTCAGAGTCAGAGTCAGAGTCAGATTCAGAGTTAGAGGTAGAGTCAGATTCAGATTCAGATTCAGATTCAGATTCAGAGTCAGAGTCAGATTCAGAGTTAGAGGTAGAGTCAGAGTCAGAGTTAGAGTTAGAGGTAGAGTCAGATTCAGATTCAGATTCAGATTCAGATTCAGATTCAGATTCAGAGTTAGAGGTAGAGTCAGAGTCAGATTCAGAGTTAGAGGTAGAGTCAGATTCAGATTCAGATTCAGATTCAGATTCAGATTCAGATTCAGATTCAGAGTTAGAGGTAGAGTCCGAGTCAGATTCAGATTCAGATTCAGATTCAGATTCAGAGTTAGAGGTAGAGTCAGAGTCAGATTCAGAGTCAGATTCAGATTCAGATTCAGAGTCAGATTCAGAGTTAGAGGTAGAGTCAGAGTCAGATTCAGATTCAGATTCAGATTCAGATTCAGATTCAGATTCAGAGGTAGAGTCAGAGTCCAGTCAACATGCTGTAGAAGGCAGGGGCCCCGGAACAGAGCACACCGCCAAAATTCATATACTGTATTTGCTGCATGCACAATACATGGGTAAATTTTGACTAACGTGATCTCGACTGAAATAGTTTCCTGTGGGTGGCTCTCTTTTAATTTAATTAAGATGTTATCAAGGTATCTTAACAGTTAGTGCCTGTTGGGAGGATGATGATCTTCCAGTGGGCGACAATAAAATTTAATTAATCAATTAACATACTAATCAAAAACAGTACAAGCTGCCAGAAGGAATAAGACAGTGTATTTATCTCAGAAGGAATAAGACAGTGTATTTATCTCTGTAAGAATAGTTATCTCAGAAAGAATATGACAGTATTTATCTCTGTAAGAATAGTTATCTCTGAAGGAATAGGACAGAGTATTTATCTCAAAAGTACTAGGACAGAGTATTTATCTCAAAAGGAATAGGACAGAGTATTTATCTCAAAAGGAATAGGACAGAGTATTTATCTCTGAAGGAATAGGACAGAGTATTTATTCCAAAAGGAATAGGACAGAGTATTTATTCCAAAAGGAATAGGACAGAGTATTTATCTCAAAAGGAATAGGACAGAGTATTTATTCCAAAAGGAATAGGACAGAGTATTTATTCCAAAAGGAATAGGACAGAGTATTTATTCCAAAAGGAATAGGACAGAGTATTTATCTCAAAAGGAATAGGACAGAGTATTTATCTCAAAAGGAATAGGACAGAGTATTTATTTCTGAAGGAATAGGACAGCGTATTTATTTCTGAAGGAATAGGACAGAGTATTTATTTCTGAAGGAATAGGACAGAGTATTTATCTCTGAAGGAATAGGACAGTATATTTATCTCTGAAGGAATATGACAGTATTTATCTCTGAAGGACTAGGACAGAGTATTTATTTCTGAAGGAAGATAGAGAAGAATTAGAGGTAGAGACAGAGTCGAGTCAGATTCATAATCCATGAGGCAGAATCAACGACAAAATCCCGAGTTAGAGGTCGATGTAGAGGCACACTAAGAATTAGGCGTTCTCATGAGCAGTCCACGGAGAACTACCCGAGTGTTAACAGCTTTCTCAAACCCCCTGCCAACCACTGTAGCTGTAGCTCAGTTGGTAGAGCGGGTCGTTCAGTGATCGAAGGGTCAATGGTTCGAATCCCAGCTCCGACTGTCCACATGTCGAAGTGTCCTTGAGCAAGACACCTAACCCCATATTGCTCCCAATGAGCAGGTTAGCACCTTGCATGGCAGCTGCCGCCATTGGTGTGTGAATGTGTGTGAATGGGTGAATGAGAGGTCATTGTAAAGCGCTTTGAGTACCGCTAAGGTGGAAAAGCGCTATATAAGTGCCGTCCATTTAGCATTTACAGTGTAACACATACGCATGAAAAGCAAGTATGGATAGATAGAGCAGAAAAAGATAAGAGCTTGACCTTAGAAGCCATTGATAACGCTGCCGAGGAGCACAGGTCCCACCTGCTCAACACACAGACACGAGCCTCGCGATGCCCCTCTAACCGTTGAAACGGAACCGGTATACATCACGGAACCGTAGCCCACGGAACCATAGCCCGCGGACCAGCGCCACTCAGCCATCCATCCAGACGTTTCCAGCTGTCACTCGCTTCCTGTCAGCAGGGGGCTCTTCCTGTCAGCAGGGGGGCTCTTCCTGTCAGCGGGGGGGCTCTTCCTGTCAGCAGGGGGCTCTTCCTGTCAGCAGGGGGGCACTTCCTGTCAGCAGGGGGGCTCCCTCAGTCTGGCCCCTGAGAGCCGCTACGCTGACATGGGAGTGAATGGCAGCTCTATGGTGCAAACATGCATCTACCTCAGCTCACACCGCTCAGAGAATTCCTCCATCCATCCATCCCTCCCTCGCTCTCTCTCTCGCTCTCTCCCCCTCGCTCTCTCTCTCCTCCTCCCTCTCTCTCCCTCCCTCTCTCTCTCTCTGCCCCTCCCTCTCTCTCCCTCGCTCTCTCTCCCTCCCTATCTCCCTCCCTCTCTCTCTCCCCCTCCCTCTCTCTCCCTCACTATCTCTCCCTCCCTCTCTCTCTCCCTCCCTCTCTCTCTCCTCCTACCTCCCTATCTCCCTCTCTCTCTCCCCCTCCCTCTCTCTCCCCCTCCCTCTCTCTCCCTCCCTCCCTATCTCTCCCTCCCTCTCTCACTCCCCCTCCCTCTCTCTACCTCCCTCCCTATCTCTCCCTCTCTCTCCCTCCCTATCTCTCTCCCTCCCTCTCTCTCTCCCCCTCCCTCTCTCTCCCCCTCCCTCTCTCTCCCTCTCTCTCTCTCCCTCCCTCTCTCTCTCCCCCTCCCTCTCTCTCCCCCTCCCTCTCTCTCCCTCCCTCCCTATCTCTCCCTCCCTCTCTCACTCCCCCTCCCTCTCTCTACCTCCCTCCCTATCTCTCCCTCTCTCTCCCTCCCTCCCTATCTCTCCCTCCCTCTCTCACTCCCCCTCCCTCTCTCTACCTCCCTCCCTATCTCCCTCCCTCTCTCCCCCTCCCTATCTCTCTCCCTCCCTCTCTCCCTCCCTCCCTCTCTCTCTCCCCCTCCCTCTCTCTCTCCCCCTCCCTCTCTCTCCCTCCCTCTCTCTCCCCCTCCCTCTCTCTCTCCCTCCCTCTCTCTCTCCCCCTCCCTCCCTATCTCCCTCCCTCCCTCTCTCCCCCTCCCTCCCTTCCTCCCTCTCTCTCTCCCCCTCCCTCTCTCCCTCCCTCCTTCTCAGTCCCTCTCCCTCCCTATCTCCCTCCCTCCCTCTCTCTCCCTCTCTCTCCCTCCCCCTCCCTCCCTCCCTCTCTCTCCCTCTCTCTCCCTCCCCCTCCCTCCCTCCCTCTCTCTCCCTCCCTCCCTCTCCCTCCCTCCCTCCCTCCCTCCTTCTCAGTCTCTCTCCCCCTCCCTCTCTCTCCCTCCCTCTCTCTCTCCCCCTCCCTCTCTCTCTCCCCCCTCCCTCTCTCTCCCCCTCCCTCTCTCTCCCTCCCTCCATATCTCTCCCTCCCCCTCTCTCTCTCCTCCTCCCTCTCTCTCCCTCCCTATCTCCCTCCCTATCTCCCTCCCTCTCTCTCCCCCTCCCTTGCTCTCTCTCTCCCCCTCCCTCTCTCTCCCTCCCTCCCTATCTCTCTCCCCCTCCCTCTCTCTCTCTCCCTCTCTCTTCCTCCCTATCTCCCTCCCTATCTCTCTCCCTCCCTCTCTCCCCCTCCCTCTCTCTCCCTCCCTCCCTCTCTCCCCCTCCCTCTCTCTCCCCCTCCCTCTCTCTCCCCCTCCCTCTCTGTCCCTCCCTCCCTATCTCCCTCCCTCTCTCTCTCTCCTCTCCCTCCCCCTCCCTCTCTCTCCCTCCCTCTCTCCCCCCCTCCCTCTCTCCCTCCCTCCCTCCCTCTCTCTCTCCCCCTCCCCCTCTCCCTCCCTCCCTCCCTCCCTATCTCCCTCCCTCTCTCTCTCTCCCCCTCCCTCTCTCTCTCCCTCCCTCTCTCCCTCCCTCCCTCCCTCTCTCTCTCTCCCCCTCCCTCTCTCCCTCCCTCCTTCTAAGTCTCTCTCCCTCCCTCTAAATCTACCTCTCGTTCCCTCAGTCAAACAAACAGTCGTAAAACGTATCGTAAACACAGCGCATAAACACTCCGAAATGCACGCAGTCAATTGCATCGGCATAATACACCTGCACATGTGTATGCGCCTACTACATATACCCGGTACTGTACAGGCCATCACTCATACTTACTGTACCTCACATGCACTGCCTCTCACACATGCAGAACATAAACCATTCTTGCATTCAACCTGCCTCGCACACGCCTAGACTGCTCTCACATTCAATTGAATCTCTCTCTCTCTCTCACACACACACACACACACACACACACACAGACACACACACACACACAGAATAAAAAAGCTCTTGCTAATTCCACGCTCGCACAAGCCTGTACATTGCTCTCGTATTCACAAGCGAACCTCTCACATGCGCTCAGAGAGCTTATTAATGAGCGAATGAATGCTCTCACGCAGCGCTTAAATGTTCACACATCCCGTACGCATGTGTGAGTGCTTCGGGGGTGTGAGCGTGCGAGGGCACTAATATGCACTGGTGAACCTGAGAGCTATGCAATAACATTTATGTACGTGTGAGAGGCAAAGTTATGGCCGAAACGACACCTTATACTACGCGCCACTTCACACACACACACACACACACACACACACACACACACACACACACACACACACACACACGGTAAATTAATGTGTCATGCTTTCGGGGAATGTGAGTGGACTTTATAATAACGTTAAAGCTGGACTCCGATCTGGGGCCGTAGTAACGAGAGACCACAGGAGTGAGCAGAGCCAGAGTCTCTCTGACAGGATTATCATTGATCTCCCCGCTGATCTCCCTTCTCCAAAAAGAGAGACCGTCTATCCGCCACAGTCCCGCGGTGAGGCTCGCTGGCGCGTCTCCGTTAACGGCAGAGCCCGCCCGCCCGCCGTGACCGAGCGCCTCACCCAGCATGCTTTGCAGCACGGCGTACCGAGGGCGTGAGAACGACTCAACAGCTAAAAAACACAAGTCTTTCCAGCTTCACTGTCTAGAAAAAGTTCTGTTCAGTCGGCAAAGAACCAGCGCTCACGGGTAAACCGTTTCTGTTTTATTACTGTGAAGAACTTTGAATTGAATTTGCTTGTATGAAACGGTGCAATATAAATAAACTTCTGATGTGATTTTGAGGATCGTTCAATAATTTCTCATAGCGCACGGGCGGGGGGAGAGACGACGGGCGATTCTGCCACAAAATGGCCGCCCTCAGCGTTCCCTCAGTGGTAGCAGGGAACCATGAGGCAGAGAAATGCAGCACATATTCGATTATATTTGTGCAGTCTCTCTCTGTACGCTGCCCCGGAGCCAATCGCAACAACTCATTCAAGGTCACCTGACTAAGGGGGTCTCTTAACCCCGCCCGCCCGCGCCGTCCCACTCCAATTTATAAAAAGACTAAAGGTTGCTGGAAGTTTGAACAGACGCGTCAGGCCGATGGCTATAATCAGAAGTGAGTCAGGCTCGGTTCCCCTGCTAACTCTTCCTCTTAGCTGATGAATCAGACGGGGGGAGGGGGGGAGGTTCGGGGGGTGGGGGGGGAGGTTCGGGGGGGCGCCGCTCTACAGATTTAACCTCCCAGCCCACCAGGCCGTCAGCGGGAGGCGGGCCCTTCGACGCATCATCATCATCTCACACCTGCTTTGATGATAACAGCAGTCGGGGGGTCAGGGAGAGCGGAGGCGGGTCTGTTGTTGAGCTGCATGCTAAATCTGTGCCGCGCGGTAGTGCGGCGCAATGATAAAAGCACACGATGGTTCCTAGGGTGTTTTGGTTCCTATGGCGTTTTTTTTGTATCCCCATCATCAACGACAGTCTTTGGTAATTATGTCTAATTGATGTTTTCAGTTGCTTTGCACAGGTGCGTTCATATCATGTACAGTAGGAGGAGGAAACGCCGTGTACTTCAGTCCTCATGGATCACAACTAACTAGTTACTTCTAGTGCACTTCAGGCGTGTACTTGTATACTTCTACAGAACAGTGTCTGAGCAGTCTAGGTCTTCACTTACAGGGCTCTTTGAGGGGAACTTCCTTTGAAAAACACACACACACACATGCACGCACACACACATACACACACACACATGCGCGCACACACACGCACGCGCGTGTACACACATATTCAACGGCACGGACTGCACATTATCCCATCTCGGCTGCGTACGGTGAGCGTCATGTTGCCAAGATAATAGGTCTCGGCTCATTGAGCAGGCTTATTGAATCTTCCTCAGAACTAAACGTGGGGGCTCTAAATTGAATGCAATCCATGTTTTTTTGGCCATGGCCTTATTACATTAGATGGGAAGACCTCGATAGCCGAGGCAATATCGTCTCCAGCCATGCAGAACAGGTTCTTATAGCTTTGAGACATCACCCTGCGATCACTCTGACATTTCTCAGTCGACTCACTTCCTGCAGTAAAGGGAGGACAAATGAGCACATTAAAACGACACCCTTTCGATTTTGGACTACAGAGCCCAGAGCCGGTCTTAATTGAAACAGTCCATCACAGGGGGAGAGGCGAGGGAAAGCGAGTAGCATTAAGCATACCTGATAACGAGGCTGTCTCAACAAGTCTGCCTTCCTTAGGATTCAACACCTGTCGGAATCAACAAGTTCATTCTCATGCCGGTAACTGAATCTTGAGTCCCTTGTTTGACTCTTGGACACGGGACTTAATGGAATCTATGATTCAATGAATGATTCAGTAGCCATGTTTCCGTCCACACGTTTTATGCGAATTAAGTTCTATCGAATTAAAAATGCCTTATGGAAACGGTAAAATTCGATTAAAAATCATGAAAATCGACAAAAGGTTTGTACTGTCGATCTCGTCGGATTTTCTCTTGTTCGATAAAAGTCTTTTGTGATAAATGCTTTATCCGATTTAAAGCTCTAGATGGAAACGCACGTTCACCGGCTTTATTCGCATTCATATTTTTAGCGATCCTCACACAATTCGATTGAGAAGTGGATGGAAACATGGCTAGTGACTCATATTATGCATATTATGCTGCTGTAGTTTATTCCTTCTGACTCTCTGATTGGTGTGATTCAAAAGGACCGCGTGGCGGGGGAGGAAGTGGTAGCTAACGGCGCGTCGGTGGCCTAGTAGCTAAAGAAACGCTAGCTAACTCACCGTTCACCACCACGGCGATATCCACAAAGTCGATCTCGCCGCGCGCCTCGACGCGCGCCTCGCAGCGGTACACACCCTCGTCCGCCTTCGTCACCTTGTGGATCTGGAGGTTGTTGTTGGGCAGGACCTGGAACCTGCCTAAGAGAGAGAGAGAGAGAGAGAGAGAGAGAGAGAGAGAAAGAGAGAGAGAGAGAGAGAGAGAAAAGAGCAATAGCAATTGTTTAATAAACACATTTTCTGCACTATTAACCCATGTCTGTCGCTCTATTTCAACGTATTGCTGTTTCATCTGTATGCAGCTGTGTGTGCTGCTATTTTGTCCAGGGCTCACCTGAAAAAATGATGTAAATCTCAGTGTGACTGGTTACATTTCAGAACAACTGAACAACTTACTTATTAAATAGTAATAATTCTGAATTAGTTATTTTGCGCATCTGGAAAACATCTAGCAGAGTCCAGTTAGCATGCCTAGTCAACAAGAAAGCATCAACCCTACTGCTAAACATAAACCTCCTGTACCCACGGGTCGGGCTACACCAGCTCCATCTCACCAGCGGCCAATAAAATAAAGATATTTCCAACTGGTTTTGTAGCAGATTTCTATGACTGTGGATGAATATCATGTGCCCGTCATCCTCTTGACAGCTTGTGTGTTTTCACTGTCAGCAAAGCCTGATAGAATAGAATAGAATATAATAGAATAGAACAGAATGTCTTTATGGTCATTGTACCACTTCCTTCCTGCTGAGGTTCACCACCTCTAGCAGCGTCTCTCCGCCCCTCGTCTGCCCAGACTAACAGCATCTCTACTACAGAAGCTGTTCTGCATACTGCTCATTAAAACAGCGCATCATATGAATCTACGGGACACACTCTGGCACATCAAAGCAGCGCGTGCTCTTAACCAGCTCATTACGTTGTGAGCATCGCATCGACTTGTTGATTTGAGTCGTTATGTTTCTCTCATTAGTGTTTTGGTGCAATTAGAGACGTGGGGTCACTCTCAGGATAATCATATGAAGCTATAATTATCTTTTACAAATGATGTAAAACAAGTTTTAGTGCAGTTATTGGTGAGTTGTTAGTGTACTGTGGACTGGCAACACATTGTTGCTTCATTTGTTCCCAGATTTCTAAAGGCTTGTCCAGATACAACAGCCAAGATGGCTCTAAGCAGATATTACATACACCATATTACTACCATTATTATTATTATTATTATTATTATGTACCATATTAGAATGAGGATTTTTTTTTTTTTCTTGATTGTTAAAAAACGGAATTTTCAAAACTCCACATTGATTGATTGATTTGTATTTATTTTTAAGACAGGGACAAGGTACAGTAGACATTTACCCTATAGAATAGGGAGAGATGCACTGTACAAGGTTATAGCTAAACAGCTAATTTACACCCGCAGTCCCTGGGCAAATGAAAAACATGTCAAATGGTACTTATCACGAGAAGCTAGCAGTGTGTGTTCCTCAGCTTGACTTACTGTAGTGCTCGTCGGTGATCTCCATGCCGTGATAGTACCACGCTACCACGGGAACCGGCGAGCTGATGACGTCACAGATCACCTCCGCCACATCGCCGTGGCCGAACTCCTGGGGGGACTGCACCGCCCGAAACGTCAGCTTCTCTGCAAACACAAAGACGACGTCACACACAAACATGTCACACGCAAACACGTCACACACAAACATGTCACGCGCAAACATGTCACACGCAAACATGTCACACACAAACATGTCACACACAAACATGTCACACACAAACATGTGACACGCAAACATGTCACACACAAACACGTCACACACAAACACGTCACACACAAAGACGATGTCACACAAACATGTCACACACAAACATGTCACACACAAACACGTCACACACAAACACGTCACACACAAACCCGTCACACGCAAACATGTCACACGCAAACATGTCACACACAAACACGTCACACACAAACACGTCACACACAAACACGTCACACGCAAACACGTCACACGCAAACATGTCACACGCAAACATGTCACACGCAAACACGTCACACACAAACACGTCACACACAAACACGTCACACGCAAATACGTCACACACAAACATGTCACACGCAAACACGTCACACACAAACATGTCACACACAAACATGTCACACACAAACATGTCACACACAAACACGTCACACGCAAACATGTCACACGCAAACATGTCAGACACAAATATGTCACACGCAAACACGTCACACGCAAACATGTCACACACACAAATGTCACACACAAACACGTCACACACAAACATGTCACACGCGAACACGTCACACGCAAACACGTCACACGCAAACACGTCACACGCAAACACGTCACACGCAAACACGTCACACACAAACACGTCACACACAAACACGTCACACGCAAACATGTCACACGCAAACATGTCACACGCAAACACGTCACACACAAACACGTCACACACAAACACGTCACACGCAAACATGTCACACGCAAACACGTCACACGCAAACACGTCACACGCAAACACGTCACACGCAAACACGTCACACGCAAACATGTCACACGCAAACACGTCACACGCAAACATGTCACACGCAAACACGTCACACGCAAACATGTCACACGCAAACACGTCACACGCAAACACGTCACACACAAACACGTCACACACAAACATGTCACACGCAAACATGTCACACACAAACATGTCACACATACACACCTCACACACAAACACGTCACACACAAACATGTCACACTCAAACACGTCACACACAAACACGTCACACGCAAACATGTCACACACAAACACGTCACACACAAACATGTCACACGCAAACATGTCACACACAAACATGTCACACGCAAACACGTCACACACAAACATGTCACACACAAACATGTCACACGCAAACACGTCACACACAAACATGTCACACGCAAACACGTCAGGAGCACGTTGACACAAAGTCAATCGACAGGTTCAAACGTGACACGATGACAAGCTGATACACAATGGCTAGTGTTGATTTAGTAGCTGATTGATGGAGCCAGCTAAACAACACAACACAAATCAATTTTATAAGTTATCAGTCCCACACAACCCTGGTGCAGCCCTACATAAATCTGTCAAATTGCTTTTATTGCCGTTTCCCCACTGCGCATAGCTACTGGACATTAACATTCATGAGGCGGCAGGGTAGATCCATTCTGCTCTGTTTCAATCAAACGATCGATTCATCCCTCCCGACCCTGGCCCCGACTTCTGAACTCGACCTCTGAACCCGGCCTCTCCTCAAGTCACACCTGGTCCTCCTCCGACCACGCCTGTGCTCAGGCGTTACGCGATACGGAGCGTACCGTCCCCCGCGGAGCGCTCGCCATGTCTGCGACGCCCTCGTGAAACCGTGAATAAATCAACGACGGCTCCATTTGTTCCCGGCGCCTCCGCTAGATCACTGACGAACGGCCATTTTAGCATTCTGCACTTTGATTAATGCCAGGCTGCTCTCCGCAATGAGGTTGTTTATCAAACCCCTGTCCTTATGCACTTTAGTGGCTCGCACCCACGTCTCCACAGCCCTGCCTCATCTTCTGCATGGATGCAGCGCCATGTTTTTCTAATTCATGTTGCAGATGTAGTTTTTGATTTTCTCTCTCAAGCCATGTTTCCATCCACTCGTCAATCGAATTGTGTGAGGATCGCTAAAAATATGAATGCGAATAAAGCCGGTGAACGTGCGTTTCCATCTAGAGCTTTAAATCGGATAAAGCATTTATCACAAAAGTCTTTTATCGAACAAGATCAACAACATGTTGTGATCAGTCTTAGTATTACTGGATCTCAGCGCTGCATTCATGGTCGATCACAACATATTACTAGGCTGACTGAAAAACTGGCTGGAAATTTCTAGAACAAATCAACGATTGGATGTGCCAGAACTTTTTCGAACTAAACAAAGATAAAACTGAAGTCATTGTTTTTGGAGCCAAAGAAGAATGAGTAAAGGTCGTAATGCTCAGCTTTAATCAGTTACGCTAAAAACAACAAACGAAGCCAGAAATCTTGGTGTAGTCATGGACTCAGACCTGCATTTCAACAGTCACATTAAGAGGTGCACAAAGTCAGTCTACTATCACCTGAAGAATATATCAAGGATTAAAGGATTTACGTCTCAGCAGCATTTGGGAAAATGTGTCCATGTGTTTATCTTCAGTAGACTCGACTACTGTACAGCTGATTCAGAACGCTGCTGCTCGAGTCCTCACTAAGACTAAGAAAGTGGATCACATCACTCCAGTACTAAGGTCTTTACACTGGCTTCCTGTCAAAGAATTGACTTTAAAATACTGCTGTTGGTTTATAAAGCACTGAATGGTTTAGGGACAAAATCTGATCTGCTGCTACGTTATAAACCATCCAGACCTCTCAGGTCGTCTGGCACAGGCCTGCTTTCTGTCCCCAGAGTTAAAACAAAACATGGAGAAGCAGCTCAGTTTTTATGCTCCACATATCTGGAACAAACTTCTAGAAAACTGCCGGTCTGCTGCAACTCTCAGTTCTTTTACATCAAATAATTATTAATTCGTTCACTGCACTGTTACATTTATTCTTGTATTTTATTTGTAATAAGTTATAATGCGTTTTTTTTTTCATTTTATATGTCCTTTCATAATGTTTTTCTTGCACTTTTTCTTCATGCTTTCAATGCTTCATGTAAAGCACTTTGAATCGCATCGCTGCTGAAATATGCTAAACAACAAAAACTAGCCTTGACTAGGAATAAACCCACACAGCTAAAACAACATCCTGGCACTGGAGCACAGAACGGCAAGTTGTGCTTTTCCTACTCGTGTTTAAGCATTCATGGGATTCATTCTGTTTTGTCTGTGAAATGTCTCCACCTTTTAACGCAGATGTAAACAGTGTGTGTGTGTGTGTGTGTGTGTGTGTGTGTGTGTGTGTGTGTGTGTGTGTGTGAGAGAGAGAGAGACAGGTCTGTTTTGTCGGTGAAATGTCTCCGCCTTTTAAAAGCAGATGTAAACAGTGTGTGTG
>NC_140265.1:747484-784984 GCF_949987555.1 Borostomias antarcticus | reverse complement strand
TATACCTGTGGTGTGTAAACCTGTAGTGTGTATACCTGTAGTGTGTATACCTGTAGTGTGTATACCTGTGGTGTGTAAACCTGTAGTGTGTATACCTGTAGTGTGTAAACCTGTAGTGTGTATACATGTAGTGTGTATACCTGTAGTGTGTATACCTGTAGTGTGTATACCTGTGGTGTGTAAACCTGTGGTGTGTATACCTGTAGTGTGTATACCTGTGGTGTGTTTACCTGTGGTGTGTAAACCTGTAGTGTGTAAACCTGTAGTGTGTATACCTGTAGTGTGTATACCTGTAGTGTGTATACCTGTAGTGTGTATACCTGTAGTGTGTAAACCTGTAGTGTGTATACCTGTAGTGTGTATACCTGTAGTGTGTATACCTGTAGTGTGTAAACCTGTAGTGTGTATACCTGTAGTGTGTATACCTGTAGTGTGTATACCTGTAGTGTGTATACCTGTGGTGTGTAAACCTGTAGTGTGTATACCTGTGGTGTGTAAACCTGTAGTGTGTAAACCTGTAGTGTGTATACCTGTAGTGTGTATACCTGTAGTGTGTATACCTGTAGTGTGTATACCTGTAGTGTGTAAACCTGTAGTGTGTATACTTAATGATCGCAGGGTCGGCGGTTCAAATGGTTCAAGATAAACTCACTTTTAAATGTCATATTGATTATTTGGTTACGAAGTTACGTCAGAAAATTGGGCACTTATATAGGAACAAATCTAGCTTCCCTATGATCTGTAGGAAAAGGACTTTTGAAGCTGTATTTTGATCTGTCCTAGATTATGGTTATGTATTCTATAGACATGCCTCTGAGTCTTCAAATGTAAATCCTTAGACTCAGTTTACCACTCAGCTATCAGATTCATTACAGCTGATAGTTATAAAACGCATCATTGTTCCCTGTATGAGACGGTTGGATGGCCCTCTCTTTCCATGAGACGGGAGGAACATTGGCTTGTATTTATTTTTAAAGCTCTTATTGGTAAGCAACTACCTTATATTACTTTTATGCTGGATTGGAACTCTAGGTTTTATTCTACCCGATCCAGTGATGTGCTCCTTCTTAAAGTCGCACTGAAACGGACGTTTGAGATCATCTAACTTCCGTAGTTTGACGTATTTCCGACGCAAACAAGCTATGAGGGCGGGACATGCGTTTAGAGGAATTTGATTGGAACATTGACAAGTGGGCGGGTTTTAAGAACTTTAGACAGATTCAATAGAAGGATAGCGTTGATTGACGGGTGGATGTCGTGAGATTATTGGCCTAAAATCTAAGGTACCTGTTGTCGTCATTGCACGTGACCTACCGTTTTCCAGGAAGTAAGAAATTATATACTTTGATATAAGATTACAACAAAAGTAGAATTTTGTAATTTTTTTGGCATACATCGTTGAATAGGTGAACACTATGACCAATTATGTGAACCAAAATGGGACAGAATGCTTTTTTCATTTCAGTGCGACTTTAAGGTTCCTAGAGCTAGCTCTAGCCTAGGTTCTCCTTCTTAAGGTTCCTAGAGCTAGCTCTAGCCTAGGTGTTCCTTCTTAAGGTTCCTAGAGCTAGCTCTAGCCTAGGTTCTCCTTCTTAAGGTTCCTAGAGCTAGCTCTAGCCTAGGTTCTCCTTCTTAAGGTTCCTAGAGCTAGCTCTAGCCTAGGTCCTCCTTCTTAAGGTTCCTAGAGCTAGCTCTAGCCTAGGTTATCCTTCTTAAGGTTCCTAGAGCTAGCCCTAGCCTAGGTTCTCCTTCTTAAGGTTCCTAGAGCTAGCTCTAGCCTAGGTTCTCCTTCTTAAGGTTCCTAGAGCTAGCTCTAGCCTAGGTGCTTCTTCTTAAGGTTCCTAGAGCTAGCTCTAGCCTAGGTTCTCCTTCTTAAGGTTCCTAGAGCTAGCTCTAGCCTAGGTTCTCCTTCTTAAGGCTCCTAGAGCTCTAGCCTATGTTCTCCTTCTTAAGGTTCCTAGAGCTAGCTCTAGCCTAGGTTCTCCTTCTTAGGCAAGGCAAGGCAAGGCAAGTTTATTTATATAGCACATTTCAGCCACAGGGCAATTCAAGGTGCTTTACATGAGACATTAAAAGCATTAAAACAAAAAGCAAGACATTATAGACATTTAAAACAAAAGGCAGGACAAATTAAAAGCATTAAAACAGTTTCTACAATCAGGTACTTCAAAGAAGGGAAAGAATCCAAAAATATGCTC
Organism: Borostomias antarcticus; assembly: GCF_949987555.1. Taxonomy (NCBI): domain Eukaryota; kingdom Metazoa; phylum Chordata; class Actinopteri; order Stomiiformes; family Stomiidae; genus Borostomias; species Borostomias antarcticus. Next base: position 782,786 of record NC_140265.1, on the reverse strand, counting down.
AGATCAGAAGAGTCAACATGAAGTAAAAATAGTCATTCTCAGGATAGAATAGAATAAGAGGACATTTGTTTAGAAAAGAAAGAAAAGCAAATCGTCCCTTTTTTAGTAACGGTAAGACATTAACAGCCCACTGCAAATACTGTGACTCCAGCTGTGACTGTTCACTAACGCACACATGTGACTGATCACTAACGCACACACGTGACGGACTCATTCATTGCTAGTTTCCCCGGTTGCCCTCTAGTCTCTCAACTTCAAGTAAACTGACTGACTGAGTGCACGTCTAACCAGGAAGTCTAACCAGGAAGTCTAACCAGGAAGTCTAACCAGGAAGTCTAACCAGGAAGTCTAACCAGGAAGCCTAACCAGGAAGTCTAACCAGGACGTCTAACCAGGACGTCTAACCAGGACGTCTAACCAGGACGTCCAACCAGGAAGTCTAACCAGGAAGTCTAACCAGGACGTCTAACCAGGACGTCTAACCAGGCTGCCAACCAGGAAGTCTAACCAGGAAGTCTAACCAGGACGTCTAACCAGGACGTCTAACCAGGACGTCTAACCAGGAAGTCTAACAAAAAGCAAGTCATTATAGACATTTAAACAAAAAGCAGGACAAATAGAATACAGGAATAAAAGTTACAGTGCAGTATACTGATAAACATAGCTCCTCTTAGAAAGCAGTGGCAAAAAGAAAAGTCTTAAGGCTTGTTTTAAAAGAACCAAGAGTTGCAGCAGACCTGCAGTTTTCTGGAAGTTTGTTCCAGATATGTGGAGCATAAAAACTGAATGCTGCTTCTCCATGTTTTGTTTTAACTCTGGGGACAGAAAGCAGACCTGTGCCAGATGACCTGAGGGGTCTGGATGGTTCATAGCATATGAGCAGATCAGAAATATATTTTGGCCCTAGACCATTCAGTGCTTTATAAACCAACAGCAGTATTTTAAAGTCAATTCTTTGACAGACAGGAAGCCAGTGTAAAGACCTTAGTACTGGTGTGATATGCTCCACTTTCTTAGTCTTAGTGAGGACTCGAGCAGCAGCGTTCTGAATCAGCTGCAGCTGTCTGATCGATTTTTTAGAGAGACCTGTATACATGCCGTTACAGTAGTCGAGTCTACTGAAGATAAACGCATGGACAAGTTTTTCCAAATCCTTCTGGGACATAAATCCTTTGATCCTTGATATATTCTTCAGGTGATAGTAGGCTGACTTTGTAATTGATTTAATGTGGCTGTTGAAATTCAGGTCTGAGTCCATGACTACACCAAGATTTCTGGCTTCGTTTGTGGTTTTTAGCATTACTGATTGAAGTTGAGCACTGACTTTTAATCGTTCTTCTTTGGCTCCAAAGACAATTACTTCAGTTTTATTTTTGTTTAGTTGGAGAAAGTTCTGGCACATCCAATCATTGATTTGTTGAATGCACTTACTCAGCGCTTGTATGGGATTATAGTCTCCTGGTGATATAGTGATATAAATTTGTGTGTCATCTGCATAGCTATGGTAACATATTTTGTTGTTTTCCATAATTTGAGTTAGTGGGAGCATGTAAATGTTGAACAGAAGAGGCCCCAGGATGGAGCCTTGGGGAACTCCACAGGTCATTTTTGTCAGCTCAGATTTGTAATTGCCTATAGACACAAAATAATCCCTGTCCTTTAAGTAGGATTCAAACCAATCTAACACTGTACCAGAAATTCCCAACCAATTTTCCAGTCGGCCTAGTAGTATGTTGTGGTCTACCGTGTCGAACGCAGCGCTGAGATCCAGTAATACTAAGACTGAGATTTTGCCATTATCTGTGTTTAAATGGATGTCATTAAATACCTTAATTAGAGCAGTCTCGGTGCTGTGATGTGGTCGAAATCCTGACTGGAAGACATCAAAGCCATTACTTAGTGCCAGGAAGTTATTCAGTTGTTGGAAAACAACCTTTTCAATTATTTTGCTTAGAAATGGGAGGTTTGATATGGGCCTATAATTGTTCATTTGTGAGCTGTCTAGATTATTCTTTTTTAAGAGTGGCTTGATGACTGCAGTTTTCAGGGTATGTGGGAACACACCTGAAAGAAGAGATGTGTTTACAATTTGTAGTAAATCAGAGGCCATGCAGTTGGATACAGTTTTGAAGAAGTCTGTAGGTAGAACATCAAGGCAACAGGTGGAGGATTTCAGATGTTGTATAGTGTCCCCCAGGGTTTTATGGTTGATCGGATTAAATTGTGTCATGGTACAATTATTGATTTTAAGTGGACACTGTGACAACACATGTCCTGTACCTGGAATGGAGGCACTAACTGCTTGTCTAATTTTCTGAATTTTGTCAGTGAAGAATGAGGCAAATTCATTGCAGGCCCTGGTGGATAGAAGTTCAGAGGCTACTGACACAGGAGGGTTTGTCAGCCTATCAACAGTGGCAAACAAAGCACGCGCATTGTTATGGTTTTTGGTGATGATGTCAGAAAAGAAGGTCTGTCGTGCATTTCTCAGCTCCATATTATAAATGCGAAGTCTGTCTTTATAGATGTCATAATGAACATGGAGATTTGTTTTAAGGTCTTAAGGTCCCTAGAGCTTGCTCTAGCCTAGGTTCTCCTTCTTAAGGTTCCTAGAGCTAGCTCTAGCCTAGATTCTCCTTCTTAAGGTTCCTAGAGCTAGCTCTAGCCTAGGTTCTCCTTCTTAAGGTTCCTAGAGCTAGCTCTAGCCTAGGTTCTCCTTCTTAAGGTTCCTAGAGCTAGCTCTAGCCTAGGTTCTCCTTCTTAAGGTTCCTAGAGCTAGCTCTAGCCTAGGTTCTCCTTCTTAAGGTTCCTAGAGCTAGCTCTAGCCTAGGTTCTCCTTCTTAAGGTTCCTAGAGCTAGCTCTAGCCTAGGTTCTCCTTCTTAAGGTTCCTAGAGCTAGCTCTAGCCTAGGTTCTCCTTCTTAAGGTTCCTAGAGCTAGCTCTAGCCTAGGTGCTTCTTCTTAAGGTTCCTAGAGCTAGCTCTAGCCTAGATTCTCCTTCTTAAGGTTCCTAGAGCTAGCCCTAGCCTAGGTTTGACTGCTTTTATTGTAAGTGCCCCAAACTCATGGAATATCCTACAAAGCACTTTGAATGTCGACCCTTCCTTCCTGTAACCATGTTAGATGTTTGATTGCTGAGTATTGCACATCTAATTGTAATTGTTTTAACTGAACTGGTTTTAGTCTGTTCTTATTATCTTATCTATTTTATGCTTTGTTTTTAGTGTTATCTGTTATTCTTGTTTTATCACCGACTATTTTATTTATTTTTTATTTATTTTATCCGTCGCCACTGTAAATGAGAGCAACCTCCGTGTGCTTTGTGTCTAAATAAAGGTTATTGAATTGAATTGAATTGAAATCCCGGCTCCTCCTGTCCGCATGTCGAAGTGTCCTTGAGCAAAACACCAGACCCCAAATTGCTCCCAATTAATGTCTGTGTGTGAATGGGTGGACGAGTGGCCATCGTAAAGCACTTTGGATAAAAATCGCTATACAAGTGCACGCTATTTACCAATTACCATTCGTTTTGGAAAAACAACTCAAACTCCCCCATGGTTCCTGACTCCTGGCCAGCACTCTCTCCCAGCATGAAGGTGAGCATGTGGGCGGGATGGGTTTTTGGAGGCAGCTACTCACACGTTAAGTATGTATGCCAGGTTCATAGCGTGCAATATCTTACCTGTGCAAGTGAAGAACTTTGATTCTCCCACACTCAGCTCCACTTTATTCAGAGAGATTGAGACCTGCAGGGCAGCTGTATGAGAGAGAGAGAGAGAGAGAGAGAGAGAGAGAGAGAGAGAGGGAGGGAGAGAGAGAGAGAGAGTGAGATAAAGAGAGAGAGACCGAGAGGGATAGAGAGAGAGAGAGAAGGAGACAGAGAGGGAGAAAGAGAGAGAGGCAGAGAGAGAGAGAGAGAGAGAGGAAGAGATAAAGGGAGGGAGGGAGGGAGTGAGAGACAGAGAGAGGGAGGGAGGGGGAGAGACAGAGAGGGAGAGGGAGAGAGAGAGAGAGAGGCCGAGAGGGATAGAGAGAGAGAAGGAGACGGAGAGGGAGAGAGGCAGAGAGAGAGGAAGATAGAGGGAGGGAGGGAGAGGAGAGAGAGGGAGAGAGAAAGAGAACGTTAAGTCGACACCAGGCAATCTCTCCCAGAAGCACTAGCACTTTTCCAGCTGACGCATGGTTCTGAATGCAGCTCCCTGGGAAGCTTCTACAATAGCGCAGTCTGCCAGGCAACAATGAGGTGAATGTCCAAGCAAGACGTCTGTTAGCTCTGCTCTCCGCAGGCTAGCACGTCAACCACAGGCTAGCACGCCAACCACAGGCTAGCGCGTCGACCACAGGCTAGCACGTCAACCACAGGCTAGCGCGTCGACCACAGGCTAGCACGTCAACCACAGGCTAGCGCGTCAACCACAGGCTAGCACCTCAACCACAGGCTAGCACGTCAACCACAGGCTAGCACGTCGACCACAGGCTAGCACGTCAACCACAGGCTAGCACGTCAACCACAGGCTAGCACGTCAACCACAGGCTAGCACGTCAACCGCAGGCTAGCACGACAACCACAGGCTAGCACCTCAACCACAGGCTAGCACCTCAACCACAGGCTAGCGCGTCAACCACAGGCTAGCACGCCAACCACAGGCTAGCACGTCGACCACAGGCTAGCACGTCAACCACAGGCTAGCGCGTCCACCACAGGCTAGCACCTCAACCACAGGCTAGCACGTCGACCACAGGCTAGCACCTCAACCACAGGCTAGCACCTCAACCACAGGCTAGCACGTCAACCACAGGCTAGCACGTCAACCACAGGCTAGCACCTCAACCACAGGCTAGCACGTCAACCAGAGGCTAGCACGTCAACCACAGGCTAGCACGTCAACCACAGGCTAGCACGACAACCACAGGCTAGCGCGTTAACCACAGGCTAGCACACCAACCACAGGCTAGCACCTCAACCACAGGCTAGCGCGTCGACCACAGGCTAGCACGTCAACCACAGGCTAGCGCGTCAACCACAGGCTAGCGCGTCGACCACAGGCTAGCGCGTCAACCACAGGCTAGCACGCCAACCACAGGCTAGCACGTCGACCACAGGCTAGCACGCCAACCACAGGCTAGCGCGTCAACCACAGGCTAGCGCGTCAACCACAGGCTAGCGCGTCAACCACAGGCTAGCGCGTCAACCACAGGCTAGCAAAGTGCAAAAGCGAAGTGAGAGGGGAGAGAGAGAGACAGAGAGGGAGAGAGAAGGAGAGAGAGAGGAGAGAGAGAGACAGTGAGACAGCGAAATAGAGAGACAGACAGAGAGAGGAGGGAGAGGGATAGAGAAGGAGAGAGGGGAGAGAGAGGAGAGAGAGAGAGAGAGGAGAGAGAGAAAGAGGGGAGAGAGACAGTGAGATAGAGGGGAGAGAGACCGACAGAGAGAGGGGGAGAGAGAGAGATAGAGAGACAGAAAGAGAGAGACAGACAGACAGAAAGAGAGGGGGAGAGAGAGATAGAGAGACAGAGAGAGAGAGAAGAATGGAAGGTATACAGCAGTCGCTCAATGTAAAGTCCAGCCTGGCACCAGGGCTGGAGCGCATGGACCGACGGAGGCAGGGTTGTTCCAGACACACCTCGGGCTGCCCAGACCTCCAGACCAGCTCCCCAGACCCCCTGACCATCTCCCCAGACCTCCTGTCCATCTCCCCAGACCCCCTCCTACCCCAGACCTCCTGTCCATCTCCCCAGACCTCCAGACCAGCTCCCCAGACCCCCTGACCAGCTCCCCAGACACCCTGACCAGACCCCCAGACCTCCTGTCCAGCTCCCCAGACCTCGACCATCTCCCCAGACCTCCTGACCATCTCCCCAGACCTCCTGTCCATCTCCCCAGACCTCCTCCCCATCTCCCCAGACCTCCTCCCCATCTCCCCAGACCTCCTCCCCATCTCCCCAGACCTCCTGACCAGCTCCCCAGACCCCCAGACCTCCTGTCCAGCTCCCCAGACCTCCTGACCATCTCCCCAGACCTCCTGTCCATCTCCCCAGACCCCCAGACCTCCTGTCCAGCTCCCCAGACCTCCTGTCCATCTCCCCAGACCTCCTGACCAGCTCCCCAGACCTCCTGTCCATCTCCCCAGACCCCCTCCTACCCCAGACCTCCTGTCCATCTCCCCAGACCTCCTGTCCAGCTCCCCAGACCTCCTGACCAGCTCCCCAGACCTCCTGACCAGCTCCCCAGACCTCCTGACCAGCTCCCCAGACCTCCTGTCCAGCCCCCCAGACCTCCTGTCCTCCTGTCCATCTCCCCAGACCTCCTGTCCATCTCCCCAGACCTCCTGTCCATCTCCCCAGACCTCCTGCCCATCTCCCCAGACCTCCTGTCCATCTCCCCAGACCTCCTGCCCATCTCCCCAGACCTCCTGCCCAGCTCCCCAGACCTCCTGTCCATCTCCCCAGACCTCCTGTCCATCTCCCCAGACCTCCTGCCCAGCTCCCCAGACCCCCAGACCTCCTGTCCAGCTCCCCAGACCTCCTGACCATCTCCCCAGACCTCCTGTCCATCTCCCCAGACCCCCAGACCTCCTGTCCAGCTCCCCAGACCTCCTGTCCATCTCCCCAGACCTCCTGCCCATCTCCCCAGACCTCCTGCCCATCTCCCCAGACCTCCTGACCAGCTCCCCCGACCTCCTGACCATCTCCCCAGACCTCCTGCCCATCTCCCCAGACCTCCTGTCCATCCCCCCAGACCTCCTGTCCAGACCCCCAGACCCCCAGACCTCCTGTCCAGCTCCCCAGACCTCCTGTCCATCTCCCCAGACCTCCTGTCCATCTCCCCAGACCTCCTGTCCATCTCCCCAGACCCCCAGACCTCCTGTCCAGCTCCCCAGACCTCCTGTCCATCTCCCCAGACCTCCTGACCATCTCCCCAGACCTCCTGACCAGCTCCCCAGACCTCCTGTCCATCTCCCCAGACCTCCTGTCCTGCTCCCCAGACCTCCTGTCCATCTCCCCAGACCTCCTGTCCATCTCCCCAGACCTCCTGACCAGCTCCCCAGAACTCCTGACCAGCTCCAGACCGGCCAACCACTGGAGATAGTAGCACATCAGATAACACCACGCCTGGCTGGAATAAAAACTCTACAGCTGAGCTTACTGCACGTCAGAAGAGCCTCTGGACAGAACAGACCAGCCGCCTGCTATGACAGAGAGCCGCCTATAGATGGCAGTAGAGGGACACTGTAACGTCAGCCTAACCCTGACCCTAACCCCGGAAGACTGGTACCTGTGGCAAGGCCTGTGATTTATCTATCTATCTGTTGAGTCCCAGCTGCTCTGTCACAAACACACACACACACACACACACACACACACACACACACATACAAACACACATGCACACATACAGACACACACATACGTGTGCACACACATTTATTTATCTATCTATCTGTTGAGTCCCAGCTGGCTGCTCTATCACACACACACACACACACACACACACACACACACACACACACACACATACAAACACACACATGCACACATACAGACACACACATACGCGTGCACACACATTTATGTGCAATCTATGCAAGGAAACACACACACACACACACACACACACACACATGCATACATTAACATGTACTCAAACAAACATGCAAAAACACACACAAATACACATTCATGTGCGATCTATACAAGGACACACACAAAGACACGCACACACACACACACACACAGTCTGCACTGCTGTGCCCCACTTCCTCCCTCCGTTGCGTCGTGTGACACGCCACCCCAGCTGTGCTCGGCTGCCGCGCCCGGCCGGCGGCCCCAGACGCTGACCCCTCCATCTGCCGCGCCTCACGCCGGCTCCGCGCGCCTGATTAACGACCCGTCTCAGGCCACGCCCCCACCCCGCCGGGCGCCAGGCGGTGTCATTAGCCAGGGACGCCGCCAAGAGGGACACTCCACGGCCGACTTCGCTTTAAACACGGACCAATCAGGAAACAGCAATATTATAGGGGGCATGGCTTGGTACTTGATATGCATCATACTCCCAGTTCATTATGTGTCATGTGATATGCACCATATTCAGTTGTGTGTGTGTAATGTGATATGCACCATATTCAGTTGTGTGTGTGTAATGTGATATTCACCATACTCAGTTCTGTGTGTAATGTGATATTCAACATACTCAGTTCTGTGTGTAATGTGATATTCACCATACTCAGTTCTGTGTGTGTGTAATGTGATATTCACCATACTCAGCTCTGTGTGTGTAATGTGATATTCACCATACTCAGTTATGTGTGTGTGTAATGTGATATTCACCATACTCAGTTGTGTGTGTGTGATGTGATATTCACCATACTCAGTTCTGTGTGTGTAATGTGATATTCACCATACTCAGTTCTGTGTGTGTAATGTGATATTCACCATACTCAGTTCTGTGTGTGTCATGTGATATTCACCATACTCAGTTCTGTGTGTGTAATGTGATATTCACCATACTCAGTTCTGTGTGTGTAATGTGATATTCACCATACTCAGTTATGTGTGTGTAATGTGATATTCACCATATTCAGTTCTGTGTGTGTAATGTGATATTCACCATACTCAGTTCTGTGTGTGTAATGTGATATTCACCATATTCAGTTGTGTGTGTGTAATGTGATATTCACCATACTCAGTTCTGTGTGTGTAATGTGATATTCATACTCAGTTCTGTGTGTGTAATGTGATATTCACCATACTCAGTTCTGTGTGTGTCATGTGATATTCACCATACTCAGTTCTGTGTGTGTCATGTGATATTCACCATACTCAGTTCTGTGTGTGTCATGTGATATTCACCATACTCTGTTGTGTGTGTGTAATGTGATATTCACCATACTCAGTTGTGTGCGTGCAATGTGATATTCACCATACTCAGTTGTGTGTGTGTAATGTGATATTCACCATACTCAGTTGTGTGTGTGTAATGTGATATTCACATACTCAGTTCTGTGTGTAATGTGATATCTTGCCTGCGGAGCAGACATTCTCCCAGGTGTGGCCGCTTGCTGCTAATTGCCTGTGATGTCGCAGAGGAGAGGAAGAAGCTCCCTGCACCGATGACCCCAGACACACACACACACACACACACACACACACACACACACACACACACACACACACACAGGGAGGGGAGACTGACTCGGAGGGACTGCGATGTTCCTGCCATGACGAGGAGGTATTTCATAGAGGAGGGGGTGTGAAAACGAAAAAGAGCTAGAAAAAGAAAGTGACACAGAGAGGGAGAGGGAGAGAGAGAGAGAGACAGACAGGATAGAGAACTAATTAGCTTATTTCTGTCTCTCTGTCTGTCTGTCTGTCTGTCCTGACTGGACGCTGTTGTGACAGCTATGCCTGCGGAGACTCAGGAGACGACAGCGGTTGTTCTACTCACCTCACCGTGTCCGATTGTTCTGACACATCATCATCTCTCTCTCTCTCTCTCCCTCTCTCTCTCTCCCTCTCCCTTCCTGTCCCTCTCTCCCTTTCTCTCTCTCTCTCTCTCCCTCAGCGGTCCAATCCTCTTCTCCCTGTATACGCTCCCCCTCGGTCGACTCATCCAACGTCACAACATCTCCTACCACTTCTATGCAGATGATAGCCAGCTGTACACGGATGACCAGCGTGGCCCAGACCCAACTCATCAACAGCCTGCAGGACATCGAGGACGGGATGGGGCAGAACTTTCTGCGGTTAAATGAGAGCAAGGGGGGAGGTCATCCTGTTTGGCTCCACCCCTTCTGTTGCCCTGATCACAGGTGGCCTGGGAAGCCTTTCCACCCTGGTGAAGCCCCAGGTCAGGAACCTGACCTCTGACCTCAGGTTCGACAAAGAAGTAAGCGCAGCGGTGAGCGCCTGCTTTTTCCAGCTCCGCACCATAGCCAAAATTAGGTCCTTTCTCTCCCCTCAGGACCTGCAAAGGGTCATCCATCCATCTTCATCCACTTATACGGGGTCGGGTCGCGGAGGCAGCAGTTCCAGCAGGGGGCCCCAGACATCCCTTTCCCTGGCAGCATCAACCAGCTCTGCCTGGGGAATCTTTAGCCGCTCACAGGCCAGTGCGGAGATGTAGTCCCGCCACCTAGTCCTGGGTCTACCCCGCGGCCTCCTCCCAGCCGGACACGCCTGGAACACCTCCCTAGGGAGGCGCCCAGGAGGCATCCTCACTAGATGCCCGAACCACCTCAACTGGCTCCTTTCGACGCAAAGGAGCAGCGGCTCTACTCCGAGTCTCTCCCGGATGACTGAACTTCTCACCCGATCTCTCAGGGAGACCCCAGCCACCCTCCGGAGAAAACTCATTTCGGCCGCTTGTATCCGTGATCTCGTTCTTTCGGTCATGACCCATCCTTCGTGACCATAGGTGAGGGTGGGGACGAAGATAGACCGGTAGATCGAGAGCTTTGCCTTTTGGCTCAGCTCTCTTTTCGTCACAACAGTGCGGTAAAGCGACTGCAGAACCGCACCAGCTGCTCCGATTCTCCGGCCAAACTCCCTCTCGAAGGGTCATCATCATGCTAATTTTCTCACGGCTCGACTGTAACTCACTCTACCTGGGAATAGCTGATGGGACCTTGAACCGTCAGCAGCTGGTTCAGAACGCGTCGGCCAGGATGCCGACACGTACCAGAGAGAGAGACCACATCTCTCCAGTCCTGGTATCTCTTCACTGGCTCCCAGTCAGGTTCAGAGTGAAATTCAAGTCCTTCATGTTTGTCTTCAAAGCCCTAAATGGCCTCGCAACACTTTACATCACAGAACTGTTGGACTATTCCTCCAGCGTGAGATCGCTCAGATCCAACAACAAGAGACTCTTGGTGGTCCCCCGGTCAAGGCTGGTAACGAGGGGAGGTCGAGCCTTCGCAGTGGCAGCTCCGCGGCTGTGGAACGACCTCCCACTGACCATCAAGTCAGCCCCTGACCTACAGACTTCCAAGACTCTTAAAACCCACTACTGTCGTGAACTAGGCTACTGAGATGATTCTGTGGTGTTTTTTTGTAGTATGAATGTTTGTCTTAAATGTGTGCAGTTAGGAATGTTGGTTTCCCCATGTTTATTATGTTGTCCTTTCTCGTCTTGCCATGTCACCGTTATGTGTTTCAGGTCTTTAGAGGCCGCGCCCAAGGGCGCCCTAAACCGGTGTAACTTGGTGCGTGTTTAAATAAAAGTGACTATGACTACGGCTCTTTCTCTACCTCTCTTTCTCTCCCTCCCTTTCCATGCATTTCTAGCCCACTACTGCACTTCCAATTTCCCTCTATTAAGCTTCTTATGCTGCAGGGGGGCCTCAGGGAGATGGACACACACACACACACACACACACACACACACACACACACACACACACAACATGCACATACACAAAATTAATCACGCGCCTTTGAATTTGTCCCGCTCCAGTAACATTGCCGGGCTTGGCAGGATGGTGAGCGTGTGGTTCTATATTGGTTGAGCCTCTCCCTCTCTACCCCCCCCCCCCCCCCTTGAGGGAGTCAAGCGAACAGCCCCCCCCCCCCCCCCCCCCGACGTTCAAAGGCACCTCGCTGCGTCTGTAGATGCTGGCTCCCCACAGCGCCAGGCTGACTGTGCCCTTGTACTCTGGGTAACCAGCCAATCTGGCCTCTCAACGAAGACCTCCTTGGATCAACCATGGCCACACACACACACACACACACACACACACACACACACACACACACACACACACACGCACACCCATACTATAATGAATTCACTCTGTTTAAGACCTGTGGCTATTCAAATGTACAAAAGCAGCATCGACAGAAATTGTGTGGAGTAGAGAGACTGCCTGTAGACGTGCTGGAGCCGGTTAGCTCAGGACAGACCAGGACAGACCAGGGCCCTGTACTACGAAACAGGATTACAGGGTTAGCGCGATAACTTCTGGTTCAAGCCTGGTTTATCCGTACTACGAAGGTGGTTCACTTTTCACCGTGCTATAACGCCGTGGTAATTTATGCTGCCGAGCTAACCTGCTCCGGGGCAGGTTAAGGTCCAGATTATGGATCAAAACGTATGAAGCACTGCCCGCTGACCGATCAATTCACTTGGAAAAAGGCATATGGACGTTAAGGTTCCATATGGAACTTCAGTGTGCGAATTAAACAATAATCTGCTGTGCGCGAACAGTGAGAGGTTCTTTTAAGAAGACGTTTTACAAACCGACAAAACCCTCTTTGGATTTCCCCGATATGAAAATGTGCAGAATGACAGCTTGAGCCATATTTTGCCTTCTGTTAACAGTCATAGACTGTAGGCCAGGGGCGGACCGGCCATCGGGAGCACCGGGAATTTTCCCGGTGGCCTGGCGCGTCAAATGGCCTGGCCCGCGGTGAATGGCCTGCCCCCCCTGTCAACAAATCACACAGCACAGACCAGGACAGACCAAGACAGAACAGACCAAGACAGAACAGACCAGGACAAACAGGACAGACCGGAACAGCCTAGAACAGCCCAGAATACACCAGTACAGCTCAGAACAGCTCAGAACAGTTAAGAACAGCTTAGGATAGGTCAGAACAGCTCAAAACAGCCCAGAACAGCCCAGTACAGCTCAGAAGAGCTCAGAACAGCTCAGAACAGCTCAGAACAGCTAAGAACAGCTAAGAACAGCCCAGAACCGCTAAAAACCGCTAAGAACAGCCTAGGACAGTTCAGAACAGCTTAAAACAGCCCAGAACAGCTCAGAACAGCCCAGAACAGCCCAGAACAGCTCAAAACAGCCCAGAACAGCCCAGAACAGCTCAAAACAGCCCAGAACCGCTAAGAACAGCCCAGAACAGCTCAAACTATCGTATTGAAGTCCGAGTGGAAACAGTAAAATTTGGAGCGTTATGTTAGAATGAAACAGGTCGTGACTCGTGAGTAAATCGGTTTGTCAGAAATCGGGAGAAATATGACCCTGGGGGAAACCGGGAGGGGGCGCTGAAAATCGGGAGTCTCCTGCGAAAATTGGGAGGGTTGGCAAGTATGGAAGCATCACCAGACAAGAAGGTCCATTTAAGAGTTTTCAATTACCGACTCACCATCGCTTGCCTTCATACAAGGCCGGGAGCGTGAGTCAGCGAAAAACGGTCTCTATTCACTTTAGACGATGGAGGTCGACAAAAGAATTCACATATGCAAATGAATTCTAGTGACCTCTACAGGGCTGTTGAAGCCCAGCCAACCCCAGGGCCACACACACACACACACACACACACACACACACACACACACACACACACACACACACACACACACACAAGCTGATGTGTATAACAGATTGTATCGGAACTGGAGTGGCCTACTACTATGTAAATCCCATTTTATCTGGGTGCTGCATTTATATTTAGAGATATGTGTTAGAAAAATGTGCCGGGAAATATAAGTATTACGATATAATGTTCTTGCCAAAGGCAGGAATGAAAGCTGGAAAAATATTGCAGACTGCCTGTTTTATCAATATCCTTATGAACATGAGTAGGCTAGATCATTTGGCGATGTGTATTCTTATAGCGTGTAAAGTAATTGTAGCCTATCTTATTATTTCAGCTGCAAACCTGTGAGCCTTTCAAGGGACACTCAAATCAAGCAAATGTAAATAAACATACTTTTAATTAATGTTCACACATGCCAAAATGAATCGTAATACGAGGGAAACGCGATAGATTTCGGAATAAGACCCCTGGTGTGAAAACACCCTAAGATAAAACATATTAAGATGGAAAAACTGAAGCTCGAGGTGAAGAAGTATGCTACGTATAAACCTACGGAAAAAAAAAAGAAGAAATTTCAGTTGGCCTATAATGTCATTGATTGCCAAGCATTGGTGCTCTTACAATTCAACTAAAATGTAGCCTACTTCTCTTTTGTTTCTTGGAACGGGAGGCTAGTTTAATAAATCAACAATAAACATTTTTAAAATGTTAATTTTTAATCAACAAGTACAATTTTTAAAATCGTGTTTACCCCGTAATCCTGTTTCATAGTACAGGATTCCAGATTACGGATCAAAACGATGAAGCACTTCCTGCTGACAATTCGCCAATTCCTGCTGCCCCCTCCATCTCTCCCCATCTCCCCCACCATCCCTCTCTCTCTCTCCCTCCCTCCCTCCCTCGTCATGCCTCCCTCCCTCCCTCGTTCATCCCTCTCTCTCTCTCCCTCCCTCCCTTGTCATGCCTCCCTCCCTCCCTCGTTCATCCCTCTCTCTCCCTCCCTCCCTTGTCATGCCTCCCTCCCTCGTTCATCCCTCTCTCCCTCCCTCCCTCGTCATGCCTCCCTCCCTCGTTCATCCCTCTCTCTCCCTCCCTCCCTCGTCATGCCTCTCTCCCTCCCTCCCTCGTTCATCCCTCTCTCTCCCTCCCTCCCTCGTCATGCCTCCCTCCCTCCCTCGTTCATCCATCTCTCTCCCTCCCTCCCTCGTCATGCCTCCCTCCCTCCCTCCCTCCCTCGTTCATCACTGTCTCTCCCAGGTTTAATTAAAGCCGAGTCAGTCACATGTTTCCGTATATGACTCCACCAGGGCTGCGTGATCAGGGCTCCGCCAGGATTCTGCTGCTATAAATACCGTCAGAATCTGCCCCCTCAGATTTGGGGGTGTTTTTTTGTTTTTAACATTTCTGTTATTGTTTGTTTACCATTACATTTTACAATGCGGAGCTATGATTATTTTCTCTACTGAGCTGAATGTATTATTAATTATGTCATAGACCACCTCGAAAAGCCACCATAACCTCTTTCAAAAAGCCAAACACCCTCTTTCCCGGTGGATTTGGTTTCTTCCAAATTAACACTGGACCTGGAAGCCCCCCCCTCACCTCGTCTCAGATAAACACGTTTTCATGGTCTGCTTGCATACATTTAGATTAAGGTTGTCCTTAACTGATGAACAGGTCCTCCAAATATTAGGCTATTCAGTATATCAGATTCAATATACTTCATACTTCAGTATACAGTATATCATTCGGACCAATGCCAAGTGAGTAAAAAAAGTAGAATTTGTTTTCCCTTACTTTTATTTTAAAAGTCCTTGAAAGAACGCTACCGGTAAGTTTAATTTCACACCACTTGAGTGGCAACTGGTAGTGTGCTGTGTCCTGATTTTAAACTGCAAAAATGCACAAAAAAACCACTACAATTGTGCGTGCGCTGTGCGTGCTAATAGCGCTCACTATCTCGTGCCACCTCGTTTTTTTGGGGTTGCATGACGCCCCTGAATAACGGCACGCACTTCTGAGCTCTCGCTATTGTCCTCAGCTCTGCACCCTCACCTCTCTCTCTCTCTCCCTCCTCTCTCTCTCTCTCTCCTCTCTCTCGCACCCTCTCTCTCTCCCTCCTCTCTCTCTCTCCCTCTCTCTCCTCCTCTCTCACTCTGTCTCCATCTCTCAGCCTTGCTTGCTTCTCTCTCTCTCTTCTCTCTCTCTCTCCCTCTCTCTCCCTCCTCTCTCTCTCTCTCCCTCCTCTCTCTCGCTCCCTCTCTCTCCTCCTCTCTCTCTCACTCTCCCTCACCTCTCTCTCTCTCTCCCTCTCTCTCCTCCTCTCTCACTCTGTCTCCATCTCTCAGCCCTGCTTGCATCTCTCTCTCTCTCCCTCCTCTCTCTCGCTCCCTCTCTCTCCTCCTCTCTCTCTCTCCCTCCTCTCTCCCTCCTCCTCTCTCACTCTTTCTCCATCTCTCAGCCCTGCTTGCTTCTCTCTCTCTCTCCCTCTTCTCTCTCTCTCCCTCTCTCTCCTCCTCTCTCACTCGTTCTCCATCGCTCAGCCCTGCTTGCTTCTCTCTCACCATCTACCAGCTCGGCTCCCTTCTCCTTTCTCTCCATCTCTCTCCTCCTTTCTTCTCTCTCCATCATTCAGCTCTGCTCATCTCTTCTCTCTCTCCATCTCCCTCGTTCCCTCAGTCCATTATTATCTGTGTATAACCCCCTTCCCCCTCTTTCTCTCGCTCTCTCACTCTTTGTTTTACTATAATCTCACTCATCTTTCTGGGTTTGTTCTGTCAGATGTAGATGATCTCCCAGCTGAGCCATACAGACTGGATTCTGTTCACTCAGTATTTCTACCAGAGCTGCTGCTCAACCAAACACAAGCAAAACACCATTTCCAGGAAGCAGCAATATGGTGCTCAGGGGTAAATTAAATGTTGAAAGTTTCATCACCACTAAAATCAATGCAGCATGGAGTACTTTATTTTCCAGCTATATTTGTGTGTGTGTGGCTGTGTGGCTGTGTGTGTGCGTGTGTGTGTGTGTGTGTGCACATGTTCAACAATTGATTTCAACAAGCTCTTGCACATTAAAATGGGAATACTCTTTAATATCTGCCTTAAAGGTGCAGTATGCGGTTTGACTAAGAAGCACATTTTGTTATATTTCTCATTACATCCCGACAGCCATCAATAAATAATGTGCTCCTACACTGAAATGAAATAAATCTGTGGAAATTGCAAGGCTGTAATAAATACGTCGAATCATTTTCAGGTGCCAATTTGAAATGATTGGATGGCTTACCTGCCTGTCTAGCGAGTTTCATTTGTTGCCTCCCAGTTTGGAGGAGTGGCTTTGGAGGGAGGCCTGAAGGGAGGGGCGGGGATTTTGACGGTTGCATTTTTCAAAATATTTCAAAATGTTTCCTCAATCACAAACTGCATACTGCACCTTTAACTATCCAATACATTCCTTAAAACATCATGGACATCTTAGCACATTCTGATTGGACAGCTTACTGCAGCTCTCATGTTGAAGGCTTAACATGAGTTAATGACCACCAGTTCAAACACCATTCACCAAGTGACAAGCCTGTCACAGCTATAGTATTCGTACTCTCCAGGCCTGTCAAACAGCTCAAAGACCTCCTAGGTCACATCCCCGTCCTTCCAACCTCCAAACTCCCCTTCAACTGATACCACACACACACACACACACACACACACACACACACACACACACACACACACACACACACACACACACACACACACACACACACACACACACACACACACACACACACACAGAATTTCCCATCCCGTCTTCTTCTTCAACACAAATCCCCTTCATGTCAAAAAGGCAGACGAACAAAAAGAAGCACAAACCCCATGAAATGCAACAGCACAAAACTGTGCCTGTCAACGAAACAGCGTAAATAACAACGCCGTCAGGTACGTTATCGTCGCCGAGAACTGTGGGAAGTCGTGTTGACACCACGGATCAGGCGCCATCGCGGCACTGCGCTGGGGCGCTCTGACACCTTCGCTGTGAATTAATAAGGTCCTCCATCAGCTGGAGAAGGCCCACTGACAGGTGATTAAGGTAATCAAGCCATTTTAAATGGCCGCCCACAATCCCGGAGCGCCTTTAACAAGCTGATTAAACATGACTCCTCTCCAAATGAAGCCATTCCCAGTAGGGACACAGGGACACTGGGTAGCACTACTTCACCCCATTGCACTTTATTGTCACTGCTTTAAAGGACACACAGGCCTCCTGAAAATACAGCCACCTCGATCACCCCCCTGCCCCCACATTCACCCCCCTGAAACACACACACACACACACACACACACACACACACACACACACACACAGACCTCTGAACAAGAGTGAGTGATGCCTTCAACCACGGTATGAATTTAATCTCAATTTGTATGAATAGTTCCTTCATGTCCCGTTTTGTCAGTCGCAGATCACGCCTGGTCAGAACACCTGTTGGCCGACGCTGTTCGCTTAGCGAGTACAGAGGGTATCTGTCATCCTTTTAGTCTGAGACGGCCAATCAGATCAGAGAGTCAGGATGACACCTCTACCCTCCCCGCTCTGGGTGTTAGAGGAGAGATGGACTGTGTTGACCGAGTCAGTATCCCATCCAGTGGCTCATTTCACTGTAAACAAGTGTTAATTTGCAATAGCCACGACCACGAGCTATCGAGTGCAGGCAACAAGCATTTTCAATCTGGCTGAATCTTCTCCTTTCTCTTGTCTAATTAAAGGATTAGTTGCACAGTTGTGTCTCCATTTGCATTTTTGTGGACAGACCAACCAACCAGCCATGCATATTCTTGTATGTTATTAATTGCACTGTCATGAGCATGCACTCAGAATAGAGAGCATTTCCAAACAGACATGTCTTTAGTAACGCAGCTTCACTTTAACAACATGCAACTTTAAAGTCGCACTGAAACGGACGTTGGAGATCATCTAACTTCCGTGGTTTGACGTATTTCCGGCGCAAACAAGCTATGAGGGTGGGACATGTGTTTAGAGGAATTTGATTGGAACATTGACAAGTGGACGGGTTTTAAGAACTTTAGAGAGATTCGATAGAAGGATAGCGTTGATTGACGGGTGGATGTCGTGAGATTATGGTCTAAAATCTAAGGTACCTGTCATTGCACGTGACCTACCGTTTTCCAGGAAGTAAGAAATTATATACTTTGATATAAGATTACAACAAAAGTAGAATTTTGTAATTTTTTTCCCATACATCGTTGAATAGGTGAACACTATGACCAATTATGTGAACCGAAATGGGACATTTTCATTTCAGTGCGACTTTAAGATCGACCAAGAGAGCAGAGCAGAGGGAACGAGTAGCAACAAATCCAATTATTCTGGGATGTTCTGCTGGCTGAGAAGCCTGCTTAACTGACCCCGCGGTCTCTGTATAGTGGAGTTCACTAACCCCTTTCAGCACAGCCGAGCTCAGAGGCGGCGGGTTGCCAGGTTCTCCTACACTCCCCCCCACCTCCCCACCCCAAGGTTCTCAGGTGCTCTCAGCTGCATGCTCAGTCAGTCAGTGTGAATCACATCTTCAGTCTGGGAAAAGGGGTCAGAGTTCCAGTGCTTTGCGGATGATGTGCAGATCTATCTGCCCCTGAAATCAAAAGGCAAGGACTCCGTACGAACACTGCTGGACTATCTATGAGATGTAAAATCTTGGAGGGACGTGGACTTTTTAAATCTTAATGAAAATAAGACTGAGGTCATTATGTTTGGTCATGACTCCTTAGACTGTACAACTGGTTTGTTGGGCTCCTCAAATATCCGTTCCTCAGTCAAACATCTTGGGGTGACCTTTGACAGTTCTTTGACAAACAGGTCAGCTCTGTCATAAGGACCAGCTTCTTCCAACTAAGGCTTCTTGCCAAGGTAAAGGGCTATCTCTCCCCCAAAGAGAGTAATACATGCTTTTATCAACACTCGCCTTGATTATTGTAATTCTTTGTATGTCAGTATTGACCAGTCACTGGTGCGTCGCCTGCAGCTTGTGCAGAATGCAGCAGCTAGTCTCCTCACTGGCAAGCGAAAACACGACCACATCACCCCAATCTTGGCCTCGCTCCACTGGCTCCCAGTGCGCTTTAGAATTGATGTCAGTATTTTGATGTTGGGTTTTAAAGCTCTAAGTGGACTGGCACCTCAGTATCTTGCTGAACTCCTGCACTTTCATGCCCCTGCTAGAGAGCTGAGATCCTCTAATCAGCTGCTGCCGGCTGTTCAAAGACTCGGCTGAAGACTAGAGGTGACCGAACCTTTGGGGCGGTGGTCCCTAGACTCTGGAACAGTCTGCCCTGGCTCATTAGGTCTGCCTAGCCCCTCTGCCCCTAGGCTCTGGAACAGTCTGCCCTGTCACATTAGGTCTGCCTAGCCCCTAGGCCCCTAGGCCCTGGAACAGTCTGCCCTGGCTCATCAGGTCTGCCCAGCCCCTAGACTCTGGAACAGTCTGCCCTGGCTCATTAGGTCTGCCCAACCCCTAGACCCTGATACAGTCTGCCCTGGCACATTAGGTCTGCCCAACCCCTAGACCCTGGAACAGTCTGCCCTGGCACATTAGGTCTGCCCAGCCCCTAGACCCTGGAACAGTCTGCCCTGGCACATTAGGTCTGCCCAGACCGTAGAGATGTTTAAGTCTTCTTTAAAGACTCACCTGTTCTCCCAGGCCTTCAACTCAGGTTGAGTTGGACACCCGATGGCCCCTGTATTGTTCTGTATTTTATATTGCTTATTGTCTATGGCGTATGATGTATTGTAGTGTTCTGTTGCCTGCTGTGTGTTTTGTTGCTCTGGAGCTGTACAGCACTTTGGTCAACCTCGGTTGTTTTAAATGTGCTTGAGTTGAGTTGAGTTGAGTTGGCCGAGTGGAAGGCAGCCTACCAGTTTGTGAGCTAACGGTGACGGATGCTGGGTTTCTGTGTCTGTGTGTTTCTGTGTGGCTCTTGGATATACTGTACACCTGAGTCTTCCCACAGTGACTAGACCAACGCTAAGACAGACTATCTGAGTGACTGAACCCCTTGGTTGCTAAGAAGCGAGGTTTGTAGCTGAGCTCTATGGCCAGTCAGGTTCATGTCACCAGTCCCACCAAGGCTATTCCATTATTAGAGGTGGAACCAATCAATATGTTGATGTCACCCTTATGCATGCGCTAGAAAATAGAGAATTCTACAGAATCTCCATCAAATTGAACTTTGACAAGGAATGTTTTATTGAATTTTTTCGTCAGACATCTGGAAAAGATACACCACTTTCAAAATCCAGGATAAAGGAATACAAGCGGGGGCGGCTGTAGCTCAGTTGGTAGAGCGGGTCGTTCACTGATCGAAGGGTCAGCGGTTCGAATCCCAGCTCCGACTGTCCACATGTCGAAGTGTCCTAGAGCAAGACACCTAACCCCAAATTGCTCCCAATGGCAGCTACCGCCATTGGTGTATGAATAGGTGAATGAGAGGTCATTGTAAAGCGCCTTGAGTGGCGCTAAGGTGGAAAAGCGCTATATAAGTGCAGTCCATTTACCATTTACAAGCATCAATATTCTACAATGATAGTTGTTACTGTAATGGAGGACTGCGTTGCAGAGACATAGAACGAAGTGCAAGCCTGTTTACTTTAAGAAGATTCTGTAGGGGTCTAAAAAGACCCATCCGTCTATCTTTGATCTCAGCATCTCCACAGCCATGCATAATCCATGAGCAGAGAGCTTTCTGAGACGGCCAGGAGACAGGAGACAAGATACTAAGGGCCATTCAGGCCTACCAGACATACATGTCCTAAGTCTCCTAAGTAAACTATAAAAGGGCCATCTGCCGACAGCCTATGATCCGTCTCCTTGGAAGGAACGGCCAGTGTCACGGTCATCTGTTCGGCGATGACATGATGGCGGCATTCCGCGGTTGCGGTGACAAGGCCGTCATCCGGGGCTGGCAGGACAAATCAGATGCTGGGGAAGGGCGGCCTGTCTGTGCCCCGGAGACGAAGAGGCTGTGGGGTGGGCAGAAGCATGGCCGAAGGTCGGCGGCTCCTAATTGAGTCACAGAAGGATGTCTGGTCATCCCCTCAGAACAGTTTTTGCGGAGCTGTTAATTAACACCCGGAATGCTGCGACAAACCTGTGGCACTGGGAGCTGGATTACACCATAATGTGTGTTTCTAAATGGGATTGTGGTGGCTGTTCGGGATTTAAAGTATAAACTAGATTTCAGAACAGTATGGATTGAATTGTAATGCTGATTACATAAAATCTAGAATTTATAATTAACAGGATTGTCTGCTGTGGATGTCGTAGCATGTCCGTAGAATGTTCTCTCTCCTATGATGTTTTTAGTCTCTCTCACTCTGAAATGTAATTTAATGTAATGTATTGCTTTATAAATGTTCTTAGCCAGTAGACAAACATACTCCAGGAGCTCGATCGCCTTGTTGAGAGGGGTCAGGGAAGAATTTTTACAGCTCACTTATCTGGCCCCCGGGTGATTACTGTTTTGTTGCTTCCCTCTGGAATATGTAGAGAGTGGGTCGTATGCCCACCTCCCTTGTTCTCTGTAAAGCGCATTGTGTTGCCTCTGGGTATGAAATGCGCTATATAAATAAAGCTTTGATTGATTGATTGATTGTAGAAAGGAGGGAAGGGATATTTGCACAATGACTTGTGCAATGAATGTTGCACAAGGAATGTGGAAATACCAACAATGTGCTAGTAAAACCTGAAAGATATACACAAGATTAGTTGAATGGTTCAACTGCTGATTGGAATTGTGTAATAGATTATACATTCTATTTTCATGAAGATTTCACAAAAAACATATCAAAAGCTTCAAAACTTAATCTCCATTAACTTCACTCAAATGTATTAATCTCTCCTATATCTTGTTCTCTTTATTTCCCCTAATAGTCTTCCATCCCTCCCCTCAGCTATAATGGTCTTCAATATCTCCCCCTCATCTCTTATGGTCTTCCATATCCACCTCATCTCTAATGGTCTCCCATATCCCCCTCATCTCTAATGGTCTCCCATCTCCCCCTCATCTCTAATGGTCTTCTATCTCCCCCTCATCTCTAATGGTCTTCTATCTCCCCCTCATGTCTAATGGTCTTCTATCTCCCTCTCATCTCTAATGGTCTTCAATACCCCCCCCCCCTAATATCTAATAGTCTTCTATCTCCCCCTCATCTCTAATGGTCTTCTATCTCCCCCTCATCTCTAATGGTCTTATATCTCCCTCTCATCTCTAATGGTCTTCAATACCCCCCCCCCTAATATCTAATAGTCTTCCATCTCCCTCTCATCTCTAATGATCTTCCATCCCCCCCTCATATCTACTTGTCTTACATCTGTCCCCCTCATACCTAATGGTCTTCAATCTCTCCTCCTCATCTCTAACGGTCTTCTATCTCTCCCCCCCATCTCTAACGGTCTTCCATCTTCCTCTCATCTCTAATGGTCTTCAATCCCCCCATGTCTAATGGTCTTCAATCTCTTCCTCATCTCTACAATCTCTCGCCCTCCTCTCTAATGGTCTTCCATCTCCCTCTCATGTCTAATAGTCTTCTATCTCCCCCCCATGTCTAATAGTCTCTTCTATCTCCCCCCCATGTCTAATAGTCTCTTCTATCTCCCCCTCATGTCTAATAGTCTTCTATCTCCCCCTCATGTCTAATAGTCTCTTCTATCTCCCCCCCATGTCTAATAGTCTCTTCTATCTCCCCCTCATGTCTAATAGTCTTCTATCTCCCCCTCATGTCTAATAGTCTCTTCTATCTCCCCCTCATGTCTAATAGTCTCTTCTATCTCCCCCTCATGTCTAATAGTCTCTTCTATCTCCCCCTCATGTCTAATAGTCTCTTCTATCCACCCCTCATCTCTAATAGTCTCTTCCATCTCCCCCTCATGTCTAATAGTCTCTTCTATCTCCCCCTCATGTCTAATAGTCTCTTCTATCTCCCCTCATGTCTAATAGTCTCTTCTATCTCCCCCTCATGTCTAATAGTCTCTTCTATCTCCCCCTCATGTCTAATAGTCTTCTATCTCCCCCTCATGTCTAATAGTCTCTTCTATCTCCCCCTCATGTCTAATAGTCTCTTCTATCTCCCCCTCATGTCTAATAGTCTTCTATCTCCCCCTCATGTCTAATAGTCTCTTCTATCTCCCCCTCATGTCTAATAGTCTCTTCTATCTCTCCCCTCATGTCTAATAGTCTCTTCTATCTCCCCCTCATCTCTAATAGTCTCTTCTATCTCCCCCTCATGTCTAATAGTCTCTTCTATCTCTCCCCTCATGTCTAATAGTCTCTTCTATCTCCCCCTCATCTCTAATAGTCTCTTCTATCTCCCCCTCATGTCTAATAGTCTCTTCTATCTCTCCCCTCATGTCTAATAGTCTCTTCTATCTCCCCCTCATGTCTAATAGTCTCTTCTATCTCTCCCTCTCTTCTCTTATGGTCTTCTATCTCCCCCTCATGTCTAATAGTCTCTTCTATCTCTCCCCTCATGTCTAATAGTCTCTTCTATCTCCCCCTCATGTCTAATAGTCTTCTATCTCCCCCTCATGTCTAATAGTCTCTTCTATCTCCCCCTCATGTCTAATAGTCTCTTCTATCTCCCCCTCATGTCTAATAGTCTCTTCTATCTCCCCCTCATGTCTAATAGTCTCTTCTATCTCTCCCTCTCTTCTCTTATGGTCTTCTATCTCTCCCCCTCATGCCTAATAGTCTCTTCTATCTCCCCCTCATGTCTAATAGTCTCTTCTATCTCCCCCTCATGTCTAATAGTCTCTTCTATCTCTCCCTCTCTTCTCTTATGGTCTTCTATCTCTCCCCCTCATGCCTAATAGTCTCTTCTATCTCCCCCTCATGTCTAATAGTCTCTTCTATCTCCCCCTCATGTCTAATAGTCTCTTCTATCTCCCCCTCATGTCTAATAGTCTCTTCTATCTCCCCCTCATGTCTAATAGTCCCTTATATCTCCCCCTCATGTCTAATAGTCTCTTCTATCTCCCCCTCATATCTAATAGTCTTCTATCTCCCCCTCATGTCTAATAGTCTCTTCTATCTCCCCCTCATGTCTAATAGTCTCTTCTATCTCCCCCTCATGTCTAATGGTCTTCTATCTCCCCCTCATGTCTAATAGTCTCTTCTATCTCCCCCTCATGTCTAATAGTCTCTTCCATCTCTCCCCCTCATCTCTAATGGTCTCTTCTATCTCCCCCTCATCTCTAATAGTCTCTTCTATCTCCCCTCATGTCTAATAGTCTTCTATCTCCCCCTCATGTCTAATAGTCTTCTATCTCCCCCTCATGTCTAATAGTCTTCTATCTCCCCCTCATCTCTAATAGTCTTCTATCTCTCCCTCATGTCTCATCATTCCCATACTCTCATTCTCATATTCTCTCAATCATACTCTGTCCATGATGATCAGTGCCTCAGGCATGTCTCACTTCATGCAGCAGTCATATTAAGCTGGGAATCACCCTGGGCAGGTAGTTATATTAAGCTATATGAGTTCATATATTTCACCACCTACAGAGTTAGCAGATGAAAAGCAGAAAAAAAACATCACATTGTCCTCAGCTTTTCAGTGTCCCATCATGTTAAAACAGGTTGTCATCCCTTGTTTGAAGTAATCTATTATCTACTCCTGTCACGCCCCAGCTCTCCGCTGCTGCCACGCCCTCCACTTCAGTCCCTGCCTCGTCCCAGCCCCTCCCTGCTCTAGAACGCACTCACCAGAACCCTGCTTCAATCAAGCACTCAGGCCATCAAGCACTGTTTTCTGCACACCTGTTTTCTCTTGTCGCATTTGTGGCTTGTTCTCTTCAGGGCCAG
This sequence comes from Borostomias antarcticus, assembly GCF_949987555.1. Classification (NCBI taxonomy): domain Eukaryota; kingdom Metazoa; phylum Chordata; class Actinopteri; order Stomiiformes; family Stomiidae; genus Borostomias; species Borostomias antarcticus. The sequence continues at coordinate 757,642 of NC_140265.1, read as the reverse complement.
TTTGTTGTTAAGCCTGATATTAGTAAAAGCCTTGGACCTCATTTCTGAACGCAGTTAAGAAAAAGTTACGATGACATTTCTTCTTAACTTCACTTACGAAGTTCCCGGGACAATTCTGGCATTCCTGAATGGTTTCCTATCTGGGATTTGTTCTTATCTAAGAACAGTAGGCCAGATTGGAGTGCGCCCATGTTCGCAAGGGCTGAATTTATGAGAAATTCGAGGTGATTGTGTTCACATCAATTCTATAGACATCCTATGCTTGAAATATGAGTAATAATAAATCCGAGAATATTTGTATCATTTCCAATTACGTTTCACATTTATAGGCATGATTCCACGAGGCATTGTGGTGTCCTAAAATAAATAAAAGCACTACACAAATACTGCAAATGGCAGTGAATGAATAAATAAGCACTAAACTCAGTTGCTATACTCAGACTCAGCACAACAGAACAGAACCTGCCTCAGCCATTGCCGACTTACCCAGCCAGTCCAGGATTGCTGATTGTTTTTGTGTTGGTTTTTGACTTCACCCTTAGTTGGAAGATTTCAGTAGCCTTGTTTTTTTATATAAAACCTTTGTTGGATTTTTTGAAACCTAAGTAAAGCTTGTTAAGCCTCTCTGAGTTCCATGTCTGCTTTGGGCTTCCCTTTGCCACTAACAAATCCCTTAGTGATTTGAACGTACAGTACTGTATTCATGTGCCGTGTCTGTACCTATTGTGGAGGGCCAGTTAAAAGCAGGTGTCATGGGAGACTGTCCCCACGGCCTGGTGAAATGTCATCGAGGGGATGATTGTGGAAATTTTATATTTTCAAGAAATGTCAGGGCTGTCAAATGTCTGTAGAGCGGTCAAATGTCAACGATGAATGTCTTTTGTGGATTGTGTGTGTGTGTGTGTGTGTGTGTGTGTGTGTGTCTATTGGTTCTGGGGTGTTCTGGTAAGGACAGAGCTGAGTAGCTCCCACCACTCCCAACATCTCTCTCCCTCTCTCTTTCTTCCCTCCCTCTCTCCCTCTCTCTTTCTTCCCTCCCTCTCTCCCTCTCTTTCTTCCCTCCCTGATGAATAGCGGGAACATGTGCATCTGCATTCCCCACATCCACAAACACACACAATCAATCACATACAGTAATAATGCTCTCTGTGACGCAGATAATTGTCGCCACTGTAACTCAAAAGAGAACATATCCTCAAGCTTTAGAATTAGCATATTCATTGTATAAGCAGGGAGCAGCTGGTTAATTGTGAAATGAAATGCTTTCAATAACTTTCAAATGCAAAGTGGAATTTGATTAAAACGGAATCTAGGGAAAATACCAAATGATAATAAATTGAATATAAATAAGTTTGAAAATGGGAACTTTGGATTCTAGCAAACAGAAAGCAACTCCCACATTCCCACCGTAGCGTGCCGTTTCCTCGCCCTTCTAACCACGGTGGAAACCGCTTACATTGATCACGGTTACATTGATCGACCTCTTATGGATCAAAAAGATCGGGACAGAATCATTCCTATATTCATTCATCAATACGATCATTTTGGGTCTTTTCATACATGACAATGGTGGTACCATCATGGTACCATCTTTCCATAGCATGGTACTATCTTTCCATAGCATGGTACCATCTTTCCATAGCATGGTTCCATCTTTCCATAGCATGGTACCATCTTTCCATAGCATGGTTCCATCTTTCCATAGCATGGTTCCATCTTTCCATAGCATGGTTCCATCTTTCCATAGCATGGTACCATCTTTCCATAGCATGGTACTATCTTTCCATAGCATGGTACCATCTTTCCATAGCATGGTTCCATCTTTCCATAGCATGGTTCCATCTTTCCATAGCATGGTTCCATCTTTCCATAGCATGATCCGCTTGATTGAACTTGATTCCACTTTACTTGTTTAACTTTTTTTAACTGCGCTTTCCACCACAAAATAGTATTCCCCTAAATGTAGTTGGTCGCCATAGCGATGCCCGTGACGTCATATAGAGGGGGTTTACCGTTTAAAGTGAAAAAAATATCACATATAAACAAAAACAAAACTGCTTTCCTAGATCAATCAATCTTGTATTAACGAAGATATTTGCTGCCATTACAGATTGATCCTAAACATCCGCAAATTCATGCTGTCATACCAAATCACTTCCTGGTTGAGTGCTGCTTAGGGCGGTCATGGGAGTCTCCAAAACGGAATAAATACCACACATATGAACGCAAAACTGCTTTTTCTAGATCAATCTTATACTAAGGTACTGTATCCACGTGAAAAAATAATAGTTCTCATGGACAAAAATAATGCAATGTAGAGAGGTTGTCGTTACTGCCCTCTAGTGGCGGGCTGGAAGTATTATAACTCCTATAAATTCATAACAAAAGAAAACAAAATTAATGTGGATCTGCCTTATAATTCAGATCCGCTCCAAAATCTAATCAAGTTTAGTGTACCTGGGGTGGAAGATATGTACCAAGTATGATTGTCGTAGGGTTATTTGTTTTTGAGCTATGGTTTGAACTAAATAACCATTCAGCCATCCACACACACACACACACACACACACAGAAAGCAGAGAACACCTGGGTGGCACAAGTAGCTACGACGCATTTCCCATGATGCCTTGCAGCATCCCTCCGGCGCGCTGGCGTTGTGGAGTGCTGCTGCACGCTCTGAAATCACGACGGTTAAAAAATAATTGCATTCATTTCAGCTTAATTTTCTCCCGGTGAAGAACGGCGTCTCCTCGAAGCTCGGGCTGCCAACGCAGGAGGGGAACGCTCTTGAACGCACACCTGTGGTTGAAGCTGCTCTCATCAAGTGGATTGATAATGCCTGGTCGTGTAATGCCCACGTAATAAGCTCTTAAACGGCAGAAGAATTGGCAGAGAGCCTGGGAGAGGACAATATAAGTTTCCATAAGCTGGGTTTAGTGATTTATAAAGAGAGAGAACGTTATTGTGTTTCTGCACGAGGCTGACGCTGTGTCGTGATGTACAATTCCGTTACAATAATCATCCGCTTGCAGTGATCGATTTGACACGGACAGATGTGATCGCTGTAAGGCGTTTCCACGGTACTAGCCACAAATCGTTCAAGAGAACATCTACCAAATTACAACTGCACAGTGTATCAAGAAGTTTTGTTAATGTACAATAGGTAACGCCAGATAAAGTACCCAGTGAACTGACAGGGAGCAGACACATCCAGAAAAAAACAACATGTCCCATGATGCATCACCAGCGAGTGTTCCAGAGAAGCAGGTAGTACAGCAGGCCAATTCTGGCGCAGGTGCTCCACTTTTTAATGAACTGCTCCAGCCAACCGGCTCTGTCTCTAAATCAGGGGGGGTCGGGCACTCGTAAAAGAGCCCCCGCCTCCCTCCCCTCGGTTCATTCAAGTTAATGACACGCACGCATGCGCACACACACACACACACACACTCTCTCTCTGACATATATCAGACCCTGTTTGATCCTGCTCATGGGCTATTAAAGTTTGATGGACCACCTACTCTCATTCTAGAGTTGGGGAGGGGGGGGGGGGGGGGTAACGAGCCAATCACGCCTCCCCCTGATGCCGCCGGGGCAGGAAGAGCCCAGCTCCCGACCACAGTGAGGGGCAGCAAGGGACTGAGGCCCTCAAACCACCCCCCCGCCCGTCGAGTGTTCCCTCCCCTCTCCGCTGGCTATTGACAGGCTGATTTTCAGGCCGTGTTGTTGTTGATGACGCGTTTGTTTGTTTGTTGTGAATGGGTGGCGTGTGGGAGCACGATCACGCCTCTGCGTCACAGAGGGATGGAGAGAATGGGCATCCCGGGCGCTTCAGAGAGAGACGGATAATTGTGTTAGCGGAGAGGAAAATGGCCGAGTGAGAGCTCTTCTCTGCTGATTAGCATTCGTAATGAGCTCTGTGGAACGAGGCTGCCGCAAACTCATCTACGGCTTTGTTGTTATTTGTTGACGGCGTGCGTTCGCGGGTGAATATGTGCGTGAGGTAGAGGGAGAGAGAGACGAGGAGAGACAGAGAGAGAGAGACAGGTAGAAGAGAGGGAGAGAGAGACAGAGAGAGAGAAGGAGGGAGAGAGACAGACAGAGAGAGATGGAGAGAGAGAGACAGGTAGAAGAGAGGGAGAGAGAGACAGAGAGAGGGAGAGAGAGACGAGGAGAGACAGAGAGAGAGATGGAGAGAGAGAGACGGGTAGAAGAGAGGGAGAGAGAGACAGAGAGAGGGAGAGAGAGGAGGGAGAGAGACCGGTTGAAGAGAGGGAGAGAGAGACAGAGAGAGGGAGAGAGAGACAGAGAGAGGGAGAGAGAGATGGAGAGAAAGAGACAGGTAGAAGAGAGGGAGGGAGAGACAGAGAGAGAGAAGGAGGGAGAGAGACAGACGGAGAGAGAGAAACAGAGGGTGACAGGGAGAGCGAGAGGGAGACGGCGAGTGTGAATGTATGTCTGTGGATCTGATTGCAGTGCGACCCTGGGGTCGGGAGTTCGGATGACTTTATACAAATAGAATACAAAAGACGTCCCACGCATACACACACACACACACGCACACACACACACTTTCAAATGTACTTGTGAGGAAGAACCTAGAGATGTTTGCGCTCCACCGGTTGCTAGATCCCCGGAACATTCTTCCTGACGACATCAGGGACATTCGGAGGAGGGGGGGGAGGATTCCGGACGCCACAAAACTAACGTTTTTCTCTGTCGGCTCCTCGCTGCTAATGAGCTCAGTTCGTTCTGCCGTTATCAGTGGAGGACTGCTTAATTATTCATAGCCAGCCCCCTGTTCTCTGCTATTGTCGGCTGAAAGCCCCTGCCACTCCCGGCCGCTGCGTTCTCCAGACCTCTGTTTACATGCGGCCCGCGCAGCGCGCTGACTGACAGCTATAGAGCACAGGGGCTTCTGGTTGGCTGTTCCTAACCAAGCCGGCGTCTCTTTTTATTCGATCGTGGGGGGGAAATAAGGAGTCGTGTCTTTTGAAGCGCAGTAAACATCGCGGGCTCTGATCTTAAGCCCCCTTCATCATCAGTGTCTAAAAAGAAAAACACGCTTCTTGAGACATGTGAGGCGTACAAGCGCCATATTAAACGTACTAAGCAGCGAGCGGTAGGCGGGAGAGATGAATCGTTGCGGTTGGATCTGGATTTTTTGGGCTCTGCAGTGCGCCCGCCGTCAACAGTCTGATGAATAAATAAGAAAGCTACAGATCTGCACCAGCGTTCCCATACTGCACCCCTCCCGCACTCCTTCTACAGATTTCCTTTGTTTCCATGGAAACTGGGCCCTGGCCCAGGCGGTGTTCTCCAGGGTTCTGGGTTCTGTAGTTCTGTCAAAGTAGTCCTACAGTCCGTACTGTGTAAACCCCATTTCAAAGGAATTTTCCGTCCCTCAGGTCTGCTGATACGGCCCCCCCGAAAAAATCAACCTGTCAGCGATAATAGTCAAATGCTAGCAAGTCGAAAGCGTTTTCAAAATGTCCGAATGGACTTTGGGACCTTGTTGTTCCGTGGGGGGGGATTAGTATTTACATATCTCGACTGTTCTGCCTTTGAGAAGCTCTAGAAATCGCTGCTTGTCATTTTAGTGATGTTGAGATGGACCAAAATGGAGTTATTGTTTTGAATATGAATGTTCCATGAAAGGTACTGTTACGGCTGTGGTGTTTATGCCCTGTTCTCCTCTGTGTCTCTCGCCCCAGGCCTGGCCCCTCCCCCGTGCCCCCCCCCCCACCCCCATACCAATATAGGGCGGCTGTAGCTCAGTTGGTAGAGCGGGTCGTTCAATGATCGAAGGGTCAGCGGTTCGAATCCCAGCTCGGACTGTCCACGTGTCGAAGTGTCCTTGAGCAAGACACCTAACCCCAAATTGCTCCCAATGAGCAGGTTAGCACCTTGCATGGCAGCTGCCACCATTGGTGTGTGAATGGGTGTGAATGGGTGAATGAGAGGCCATTGTAAAGCGCTTTGAGTGCCGCTAAGGTGGAAAAGCGCCATATAAGTGCAGTCCATTTACTTACCATTTACCACCTGGAGCGTCTGAGTGGATGAGCTCTCAACTGCTCTCTGATGAGTAACCTGGACAACAGAAGCCAGGAGGATCCAACAGACATGACCAGTGGGCCAGTCAGCAGCTACCTCAGCTGTGTGTGTGTGTGTGTGTGTGTGTGTGTGTGTGTGTGTGTGTGTGTGTGTGTGTGTGTGCGCGTACGTGCCTTCACCTTAAAGCCTCACGGTTGCGTTTCAAGCTAGTTTTATAGCTCTGTTCTCCAGAGTTGTTGACGTTGTTGTTGTGTGTGTTTGTCTTGTGTTGTCAAGTCACACTTTTATAGCTGTGTGCTCCGGAGTCGCTGACTCTCTTTAGAGGGAAGTTGCTTTGTCTTTTGCTTTGTTTCATAGTTATTTGGTGATTTGTTTCTTTCTTTCTTTTGTAAGGTTATTTAAGTTGACTAATACATTCTAGTTTCATTCATATACAGTATATTATTCCATTCTCTCTGCTTCCTTTGTGCCTGGGTCACTTTTTATTATTTTATATCTCCTTGAATTCCATTAGACTAAGCTGGGGATCTCAGAATGCGATTCAGGGTCTGGACACGCTCTCATCCAGAGTGATTTCCCGGTTTGAATTCTCAACCAGGCCAATCAGCGTCCTTAAAATGATGACGGAATTAAACCGCGTGATGTGATTGGTTAGGGGGATGAACTAATCGTGGACTCCCTCTTCGGCGACGCCCGTCTGGGAAAACGTCCGCAACGGGCGCCTGTTCAGACTGAATAATGAAGTGAAACAAAAATGGCAGCTCAGTCTTAAGTGTCAGACTCGTGTTTTATCACTTGAGCCCAATCTTTCAGAACTGGGGCGGGCGCATTTGAAGCACGATCGGGCAGAGTATTAAATCATGAAACGCTCCGTAGCGAACGGCTAGCGCTCAGCAGCGGGCGCTCTCATCCACGAGGATCAACCAGGCTTCTCATGTCAGAGTCTGGCGGCGCGGTTACGGCGGCCGCCGTCTGTCACGGGCCCCCTGTCACACCCTCACTCCCGCCTCCGAGCCCTGGAACCGCGCAGGGAATTAGAAATCAGCGACTACTCCACGCCACAGATCTCTACGGCGCAGAAGTAACCAACCGCAAGGAACCGTGGGAGCAGAACTGCATGATAGATTAGTAGAACGCCATGAGCACATTCAGCCATAGACCTCCTCCAGCACCACGCTGGGTCTGGGCGTCACACTGAGCGCGCCCGTAGCGCCGAACGGGTGTAGGCTCACATGAAATGTCTCTGTGGTATACGGCACCGCAGCTGTAGGATGTGTCCTCATGATAACATATTATGGTGCAACATGCAGCCATTAAGAGAAAGGTTCCACCCTCACTGTCTTAGTTCGTGTTGGTTTTTTTGTGTTTTTTTTATGGGATTCTGTAAAAGTGCTGGGTTTACAGTAGTCGACTTGAGTCTGAGTCTGAAGACATGTTTCCATCCACACGTTTTATGCGAATTAAGTTATATCGAATTAAAAATGCCTTATGGAAACGGTAAAATTCGATTAAAAATCAGGAAAATCGACAAAAAGTTTGTACCGTCGATCTCATCGGATTTTCTCTTGTTCGATAAAAGTCTTTTGTGATAAATGCTTCATCCGATTTAAAGCTCTAGATGGAAACGCACGTTCACCATCCATCCATGGTCAGCCATACTTCATCAAATATATTAAAATGGAGTCTTGGTAGTCTATAAAGTCTATAAACTTTAATTAGTCTCAGCTCAAACACTACATCTGAACTACAACAGCACTTACAGCCAATTATAAAACGGGTAGCTCAAGTCAAGTAATCTGATTGGTTCATAGCCATTATATATTTGTTGATTTGTGACATCTAATTCCTTTTCCCAGTCTGGGTTCATATACTGTAGACTACAGTACAATAACAAGACAGCTTCAAGCAGTTTTACAATTATATACGTTGTGTTTCACCAGCACCTCTATTATCCGGGATTTTAAAGCAGACTAAAAGCTGTTTATTGCGTTTTTATAATTTTTCAGGCGAGAAAGTAATATAGATTCCCAATTTGTAATTACAGCACCCCAGGGAGGAAGGGGAGGGGGAGGGGTATTTAATTGGCCACATGGTGACACACATTAGACACAGTGAGCAGTGACACAGCACACACACACACACACACACACACACACACAGCTTTCGGGGCTCGCCGGTGGAAATTGTCTCCTGCGTTTCTTGAACCCGAGCCGTCTTCCTCCAGGGGCAGCCAGGAGCAGTGGGCAGCCATCGTTCACGCCCCCCGGGGACCAAGTCCAAGCGCTCAGTCCAGATCCTGGTCAGGAACCGCACTGAAGAACATCTCTTCTTCTGCACGTTTTTCGCATCGGGTTCTTTGGGAGGACACCCTTTTCGAACACATGCCGGAAGTTTATTACTTTAGCGAAATAACGTCTGTGTGTAAATCTGCTGAGCTTTGTGGGAGATAACGGGCATGTCTGTAACCTACCTTAACGCTGTGCTTAGAACGTTCTGGAATCATGCGCTCGCATCAAACACCATGAACCAGCTTGCACTTCTGAAGCTCAGTTATCAGCGATCACACAGGCAGTATTGTTTTGGCCGATTATTATTTTTAAGATAGAGCTGCAAAGCAGATTGATATTTGTGAAGAGGCATTTCCTGGATCTGCATAATCCCTTCGCTTATCATCGCATCACGTTCTCACAATTCAGCTCGCAACGAACGCACTTGAAGCTCGGTTTCTCGACAGGCCGAACGACGGCCCTTAGCTGTGATATAATATCCATACACCCACGGCCTGGGAGATTAATTGCTTAATTGCTTAATTAATAGGCCAGCCGGTCCAACCCAAACCGGCCTCCACCAATGGTCATGATCTCTGACAGAAGAGATGAGTCTAGTGTGTGTGTTTGGTCCAAGAAGGCCAAGCGCTCGGGCCCTTGTTTGCACTTTTGACCCCGAGGTCGATGCGGTCTCACTCGGGTCTAGCTGCTGTCCTGGGGGGTCGGGTCGTGTCCAGACCAGTCTTAATGTGTGAAATCTCGCCGACCTGGTTGGGTGAAGGGGGGCGGAGCCTTGGCGGTACCGAAAGATGTGCTGTTGTCATGGTGATTCAGGCGTAACGTCGCCCGGGGCGACCGCTGGCCGTGATCGCCGTGTAGACGGTTGGCCGGGTAACAGACAGCTTGGGAACAGTCGCTAATGACAGTGGCTGACACTTGAGGAGAAGGCGGAGAGAGAAATGAGACACCGCACACAGATACACACACACACACACGTACACACACACACACACACACACACGCACACACACACACACACACACACACACAGACTCCCCAGAAAGAGAGACTGTACTCCATCCTGACACGCCATCAAAAGTGTGCAGAATAATCATCGCATGCTGTCAGGGACAATGTGGTTTGTAACTCAGACAGACAGTGAGAGAGAGAGAGAGAGAGAGAGAGAGAGAGGGAGAGAGAGAGAGAGAGAGAGGGAGAGAGAGGGAGGGGGGAGGGAGAGAGAGAGAGAGGGGAGGGAGAGAGAGAGAGAGGGAGAGGGAGAGAGAGGGAGAGAGAGAGAGGGAGAGAGAGAGAGAGAGAGAGGGGGGGAGAGAGAGAGAGGGAGAGAGAGGGGGAGAGGGAGAGAGAGAGAGAGAGAGAGAGAGAGGGAGAGAGAGAGAGAGAGAGAGAGAGGGGGAGGAGAGAAACAGCCGACACATCATAACTCCAGCGCTCATTACTTGGAATGAGGATTGATTGAGTGAAATGGCGGAGACAGAAGCTGACTCTAATGAGACTGACATTCTGAGGAGGCGTGGGGGAGAGTTGAGATCCATCGGCGTTGCAGGCCGATCCTCTATCCCCCCCCCACCCCCCCCCACCCACGCTCGAACCCCTCCCGCCCCCCATTTCCAATCTGACCAATCCCATATGATTGAGAACAAAAAAATGCTGACCGCCGACGCCCTGTGAAGAATGGTAGAGATAGGAGACTTAACAAGTCCATTAAAGTCGGCCAATGAAAGCGTAATCAATATGGTTTTAATGAAGCCCTGTGCGCTGACCCCAGGCGAACAAGTCCACGAGATCTCCCGTCTGGGTAACCCCCCCCCCGCCCACA
>NC_140265.1:737412-739912 GCF_949987555.1 Borostomias antarcticus | reverse complement strand
CGCGCATTGTTATGGTTTTTGGTGATGATGTCAGAAAAGAAGGTCTGCCGTGCATTTCTCAGCTCCAGATTATAAATGCGAAGTCTCTCTTTATAGATGTCATAATGAACATGGAGATTTGTTTTTCGCCATCTGCGTTCAGATTTTCGACACTCTCTCTTTTCTATTCTGACCAGCAAGGCCTTTCTCCATGGAGATCTTCTCTTACCAGAGATCACCTTCACCTTAGTGGGCGCAACGGCGTCAATAATGTTTGTAATTTTAACATTGAAATTATCTACAAGCTCGTTGACTGAGGCCATATAGAGGGCAGGTGTGGACGAGAAAGCCTGAGTAAATATCTCACTGGTGTTTTCAGTGATGCGCCGTTTTGAGATAACCTCTGATTGAGAATTTGTGTGCATGGAGATAGTACTCTCAAAGAAAACACAGGAATGATCAGAGAGCGCAACATCAGACACCTGAACCTTAGAAATATTCAGACCTTTGGTGATGAGAGGCCATTGTAAAGCGCTTTGAGTGCCGCTAAGGTGGAAAAACGCTATATAAGTGCAGTCCATTTACATTTACCATTTACATTTACATTTACCTTATTGTATTTATCTATAATACCTTGCCACTATAAAAATCCAAATTTCCCCACCCTGGGGAATAATAAAAGCGATCCTATCCGATTAACTAGCAATATTCCTACTGCTGCAAGGTAATGACCACTCACTAATGTTTGTCATTCAAACACGTCTGCAATGAATGGTCTAATATCCATTCATGACTTCACTGGTGACCGTTCCATTCCATTTCTAAATGTCGCTGGTGTGCCTCAGGTGTGTGGGTGAATTAGATAGTTTGATTGATGGATGCCTGTCCAACTAGCCATGAATGTGCTGCATTTACTGTGTGTGTGTTTGTGTATATGTATATGTATGTGTGAATATGTATATGTGTGTGTGTGTGTGTATATGTATGTGTGAATATGTATATGTGTGTGTGTGTGTATATGTATGTGTGAATATGTATATGTGTGTGTGTGTGTGTGTGTGTGTGTGTGTGTGTGTGTGTGTGTGTGTGACATACTGTAAAGTGCCTTTCAGAAACAGCGAGGTGGTCTGGGTCTTTGTATAAACTGAGAGCCTCCTGGCGTGCCTGCCAAGGCCTGGCCGGCTCCCACAATGCACTCTGGCTGGAGACGCCTCTTCCCCAGGGGAAGAAATGAGACGACGGAGAAACGGTGACGCTGAATAGAAGCGTATGACTGTATACACTGTGGGAAGCCCTGAGGTAAACGGTAAATGGACTGTGCTTATATAGCGCTTTTATCCAAAGCACTTTACTGTACAATGAAGGCCTCTCATTCACCCATTCACACACAGCAGCCTGCTCAGTGGGAGCAGTTTGGGGTTCAGTGTCTTCGCCCAAGGACACTTTGACACGTGGACTGGAGGAGGCAGGATTCGAACCGCCGACCCTACGATCATCGGACGACCCGCTCGACCTCCTGAGCCACAGCTGTGGGAGGTCTCTGAGGTGTCCTGGATAGGAGGGTAAAGACTATAGGAGGGTAAAGACTATAGGAGGATAAAGACTATAGGAGGGTAAAGACTATAGGAGGATAAAGACTATAGGAGGGTAAAGACTATAGGAGGATAAAGACTATAGGAGGGTAAAGTCTATAGGAGGGTAAAGACTATAGGAGGGTAAAGTCTATAGGAGGGTAAAGTCTATAGGAGGGTACGTCTATAGAAGGGTGAAGACTATAGGAGGGTGAAGACTATAGGAGGGTAAAGACTATAGGAGGGTAAAGTCTATAGGAGGGTACAGACTATAGGAGGGTAAAGTCTATAGGAGGGTAAAGACTATAGGAGGGTACAGACTATAGGAGGATAAAGTCTATAGGAGGGTAAAGTCTATAGGAGGGTAAGGTCTATAGGAGGGTACAGACTATAGGAGGGTAAAGTCTATAGGAGGATAAAGACTATAGGAGGGTAAAGTCTATAGGAGGGTTAAGACTAAAGGAGGGTAAAGACTATAGGAGGGTAAAGTCTATAGGAGGGTAAAGTCTATAGGAGGGTAAAGACTATAGGAGGACTATAGGAGGGTAAAGACTATAGGAGGGTAAGTCTATAGGAGGGTAAAGACTATAGGAGGGTAAAGACTATAGGAGGGTAAAGACTATAGGAGGACTATAGGAGGGTAAAGACTATAGGAGGGTAAAGACTATAGGAGGACTATAGGAGGGTAAAGACTATAGGAGGGTAAAGTCTATAGGAGGATAAAGACTATAGGAGGGTGAAGTCTATAGGAGGGTAAAGACTATAGGAGGGTAAAGACTATAGGAGGACTATAGGAGGATAAAGACTATAGGAGGGTAAAGTCTATAGGAGGATAAAGACTATAGGAGGGTAAAGTCTATAGGAGGGTAAAGACTATAGGAGGGTAAAGACTATAGGAGGGTAAAGTCTATAGGAGGACTATAGGAGGATAAAGACTATAAGAGGGTAAA
>NC_140265.1:692412-732412 GCF_949987555.1 Borostomias antarcticus | reverse complement strand
AGAACACCAACAGACACCATTTGAGTGAGCTTCTTGTCTTTGAAATCGAGAGTTTAACATGTTTTTGATATGTTTGATCATAATATTATTTCTCTCTCTCTTTCTCTCTCCCTCTTTTTCTCTCTCGCCCCACATTATTTCCAGCATACAATTTACATGACAGCAATCATGAAAGGTTAGTTTTAAGGTTTAGGAGCGTCAGATCATGAAAGGTTAGATTTAAGAGTGTCAGATCATGAAAGGTTAGGTTTAAGAGTGTCAGATCATGAAAGGTTAGGTTTAAGAGTGTCAGATCATGAAAGGTTAGGTTTAAGGTTTAGGAGTGTCAGATCATGAGAGGTTAGGTTTAAGAGTGTCAGATCATGAAAGGTTAAGTTTAAGGTTTAAGAGTGTCAGATGATGAAAGGTTAGGTTTAAGATTTAAGAGTGTCAGATCATGAAAGGTTAGGTTTAAGGTTTAGGAACGTCAGATCATGAAAGGTTAGGTTTAAGATTTAGGAGAGTCAGATCATGAAAGGTTAGGTTTAAGGTTTAAGGGTGTCAGATCATGAAATGTTAGATTTAAGGTTTAGGAGTGTCAGATCATGAAAGGTTAGTTTTAAGGTCTAGGAGCGTCAGATCATGAAAGGTTAAGTTTAAGGTTTAGGAACGTCAGATCATGAAAGGTTAAGTTTAAGGTTAAGGAGTGTCACATTCGATGGTGTGTTGTAATGCGTACGTAGGTTTGTAAGCGTCTTCACCCTTGTATCAAAGAGCACCTTGTTTTTGGATTTGACTTATTTCACCAAAGACAGTCGGCTGTAATGAAAAACACATGGCTCTGTCCAACTCTACCTGGCTGGCAAGCAGGTGTATACATTATAACTGAAAGAACAAGAGAAAGAGAGAGAGAGAGAGAGAGAGAGAGAGAGAGAGAGAGGGGGGAGGGGGCAGAAACAGGGAGGGTGAGAGAGAGGGAGAGAAAGAGAGAGAGAGAGAGAGAGGGGGGGGGAGAGAAACATGGAGGGTGAGAGAGAGGGAGAGAAAGAGAGAGAGAGAGGGGGGGGCAGGGAGGGTGAGAGAGAGGGAGAGAGAGAGAGAGAGAGAGAGAGGGCAGCCTCCCAGCCTACCCGTCTGCCTGTTCTAATCGGAGAGCCAGTATTGGGGAACGAGGATGCGTCACGGCTCTTTGGTCTGCCAGGAGATGGCCATTATCACAAGCAGGCCGTGTGTGTGCATCACCTATCTCTTCTCCGGAAGGTTCTTTTCTTGTGCTCGGTGGCCATCTTCTGAGGGTGCCAGGATGTGAAAGGAAAAGCCCACATCCGCTCTAAATGCGTCCCAGACCACCTCGGCAAGTGGTTTGAGGAAACGTTTCACGTTTTGGTGGCCGTTTTCCACTTGTATTTAGCGCTGTCCTCTTTTAATCTGATCATTAAAAACACATTCTACAACAAGTCTAAAACAGGGTCTGAGAGCATCTCATCTCAGACGGCTTCACGTCTTTGAAATGTTGAGTTCTGAGATTCTAAGGCCGAAATGACAAAATCAATCTAATCTGCAGTCCCAACGCAGATTAGGGGACAAATAGCACATTGTGAGAAAAGACGGCCGTTATCTGATCAGACAACAGTCTCACGCAGACACGGAAACCTTGGCGACAACAATGTGGACTGACAGCGGAGAGGAAATGAACACGTCAGCGACGCGGTACGGGGAACATGATGCATCAACACAGCGTGTATGTAGAGTATCTAGCGCTACATCAGCTAGACGCAAGATTCAGAAGCGTCCACACACAGAATCTGACAAACTCCCCCGAGACTGACGGAGAGAGAGGGGGAGAGAGAGAGAGGAGAGAGGGAGGGAGAGAGAGGGGGAGAGGGAGGTAGAGACAGGGAGAGAGGAAGGGAGGGCGAGGGAACTCAAAGATCTGAGAAAATCCTGGACTGAAACTGGGATTGTTTGTCCCTCCACACAGACTCATCAATCAATCAATCAATCAATCAATCAATCAATCAATCAATCAAAGCTTTATTTGTAGAGCGCATTTCATACCCAGAGGCAACACAATGCGCTTTACAGAGAACAAGGGAGGAGGGCATACGACCCACTCTCTACATATTCCAGAGGGAAGCACAAAAACAGTAATCACCCGGGGGCCAGATAAGTGAGCTGTAAACATTCTTCCCTGACCCCTCATCCAGCTGAGAGGAGATGTTTTCCAGAGGTTCTCAGATGGTCTGCGTGACCCCACCTTAAGTGTGGTTGTGTGTACATAAAAACCTAGAGGAAGCTATTACCCAGCCATATGTGTATCTGAGCTGCGCCTGGATTTAAGTTAAACCCACACACTCAAAACAAAGTCGTCTAACAGCCCCGTGGCGAATTAGCTTCGGCTTGTAAACAAACCAACAACATGGCTGCAGGCTTTTTGCTATGCAGGATGTAGCGCCAACATAAAAGACGAGTGTAGAAAAGAATCATTCCCATTATCAGCGAGACTTCGGGTCCCATATCGGGGCCCCGCGGTTCGTTAATTAACAAAACTCATTCACGGAGCGGAGCTATTGAATGGGAGGGATCGGGCTCAGTAAGTCATGATCTCCTCGGCTCTCTCTCTCTCTCTCTCTCTCTCTCTCTCTCTCTTCCTCTCTCTCTCTCTCTCTTTCTCTTTCTCTCTCTCTCTCTCTCTCTCTCTCTCTCTCTCTTTCTTTCTCGCCGGCCTCTCTCCCAGAGTTTGTTTTCGATAATCGGCCCTTTTCAAAAGTGTGTCTTATTAGCGTCATGCTAATCGCTGAACCCCAGCGTGAAATAAGCCTGGGGAGGACAGAATTGCCAGATTCAAACCCCATGTTGTGTTGTGGTTGTTTTACTATTTTGGTATTTCTGTGTCACATTCGATTTGCATTAAAATAAAATAAAAAAAATAAAAAAAAATAAAAAAAAATATTAAAAAATAATAAAAATAATAAAAAGTCCTCCCACCAAAGTAGGTTTAGCATGGCGGCAGATACTCTGGGCAGATATCCGTGGTGAGAGAGTGAGAGCGTGCGGCGGATGGATGGACGGAGGAAGTGATGTCAGATGAACAGGTACAGGAAGTGTTGTCAGATGAACAGGTACAGGAAGTGATGTCAGATGAACAGGTACGGGGCACCGGGATGAGTGGCGTAACTGATTCTCATGGGTGGGATTAATGGGAATCAACAGTGGTCGAGAATACAGACTCGTGACATGAGGAAAAGACGGTAATTCTTGCAGGGACAATGGGACAAAGGATGGTTATTCTGGAGCAGACAACGTCTAGGTGTGTTGACCTCCTGGAGGTCATCCTGTCATAAATTAGCTTAGCACAGCTATGTGAAAGGTTGAGGGAGGTGGTGAGGTGGTGAAACTACAATTTCTATGACACACGCCGACACCCACACACTGTACAGGCTCACTAATGTATGTTCTTGCACAAACCTACATATACAGCAGATCAGAATTACCATTATGCTACTCCGGTGATAATCTGAATCACGTTGATGTGTTGACAATCCTTCAGATTGTGTGCTAATCTGTAGTGTTGATGTGGCGGATATTGAGCAGATTAGGGGACAAATACATTGTGAGAAAAGATGCCAGTTATCTGATCCGACAACAGTCGCACACAGACGCAGAAATCTTTGCGACAGCAGTCCGGACCGAAAGCAGAGAGGAAAACGATCAGAGTCCTCGTTATAATCCCAACAGATAATGAGATGATCGACTCCAGCGCGGCGATAATCTTGAGACATGATGAGATGATGGACTCCGACAGGGCGATCATCTTGGAGGGTTGTAATCTGAAGTGTGCCGTTGTTGCCGGGAAGAAAGGGTGTCCCCCGGGGAAGTAAACAAACACGGAGTCTCGAAACCCATCAAGGCTTAATCTGTACACGCCGAGACCATAATTAGCTCAGAAGGAGCAAGACACACACACACACACACACACACTGTAAGGCTGAGTCGCCGTCCTCAGGGAACGACGCAGCGAGGAGGACGAGGAGGAAACGGCTCACCTCTGCGCCTGTGACATTCATCGTTACAATTCAATTAGGGCCTGTCAGCAAAACACGGAGCGCCGTATTACTGCTCCGTGGAGCTCGACCGACTGTGGAAAGGGGGGGTGGATTGGATCAGCGCCGGCGTGACTGAGGAACCGATGGTTCTACGGCGTGCGTCGACTGACTGCGTATCACGGTTCTGCGAGAGTGACGGAACGCTGGCAGCTTCTCCGAACCTCTGTCCCGCTCTCCCACGATGTTTAAGCCGGTACTTTCTGTGGTAGGAAAGTGAGCAGATATTGGGTTCTGAACTCATAACGTACAGGGGGTCTCTCTCTCTTTCTTGCTGTCTCCTTCACACACACGCATGCGCACACACACACACACACACACACACACACACACACACACACACACACACACACTCTCTCTTCTCTCTCTACCTCTGAGAACAGAAATACCAAAATATCCGTGTCACTTCCTCCTCCTCATTATTCCCGTGTTTCAGGATTGTTAATTCTCTGTAACAAGATACCGACAGTTCCAATCCACCAATCAGCCGCTCCGATCACCTGCCCCCTGAGCATTCCAGGAAGTGGGTAGAATGAGCAATGTTCTCGTCTGAACGTCGACACAACCTACCGTCCACTGAGTGGCGCTGCCCGGTTCATCAGTCTATCTGCCTCTTATAATCAGCACACACACAAGGACAGGCACCTACCACGGCTCCCCCCCCCACACACACACACACATGCGTGCACCACCCACACACACACACACACACGCATACACCAAAACAACCTTTTTCATGTTGCTCTTGCTGCAAAGCATTTCTGGCTGGTGTGACTCCTGTTTTTGAGTCCACAGAAGTTACTTCCCAGACAGATGTTGAAAACAAGATTATCCTCCAGTTGACCTGAGACATACTTGTTTTTCACCCTCACCTTATTGGGTTTTCCAAAGTGCTCAAATTCATCCGTCTGTGAATACATTCACCCTTGATAACGAAAAGCAGCGAGCTAACTTATCAGTTAATTGCAATGAGAAATAAAACAACAAAAAAAGGAAGCAATCCCCGAAAGCCGAGGTGTGCGATCCCCGCGGGGATGTGGAGGATCTCCGGCCGCGCTGTAAACACGTCCGGTCGACGCCCCGCTCCGTTCGCGGCGCGTGACCTCCCAGAGGACCTTGTTTTCGAGAGGACAGGCTGCGGTTGAACTCAGCTGGTGCGGTTTCAGGCGCTCGGATGAAACGGTACACGCGGTGGGAAGAGTGGAGTCGTTAGTAGCGGCGTGTCGAGCGTCTCTCCAGACGGCCCCGGACGCCGAGAGGCGTGCACGTTGTTACTGAAACCAAATGTGTTGAGGGTTTGGAGATATCAACAGGGCTGATGGTGTCTACACTTAAGATAGCCTGGTCTCGCCTGGCCAATTGAAACCCTCGTTACAGAACCCCTGAGTGTCGTTGTTGTCTGTAGATTGGCTCCCGGCTGACAAACCACCGCACCGCCTTCTGCCAAGCACTCATTATAATGTAGGCTACTGTACAGTGTGTGTTTGTGTTGTTGTGTGATGTAGTATATCGTACTGTATTCATGCGCGTTATTATAATGTGGTAGACTGTGTTTCTGTGTTTTTGTGTGACGTGCTGCAGAATGTATTGCTGCTCGTCGTCTCACGCAGGGCTCTCTTGTAAATCCCTGGTCTCAATGGGACTTCCTGGTTAAAAAAAGGTTAAATGTGTTTAAAAAGTGTGCCTAACATCGTAGATGTGCATATATATTCACCAGGATTATATCTGATCTTTAAACTTGTGGGGGGGGTGGTTCTACTGTACTGCGCTGTATATTCAACTGTTTTTTATTTATTTGTATCAATCATATTCATCTTTATGTCTGTATCCTTGGTCAGGGAGAGACTGTGTAATGGAGGGATGTGTATTCATCAGTTAAAGCTTGTTTTACAGTATGTAGAGCAGGTTTAGATATAAGGGGCTTTGTAAGTTCTCGTCTGGCAGATTGTACGCTACAGAGGTTATTTTCTCAAATACCTTAATGGAATCCTTTAAGTCTTATTCAAAGACCATGGGATTACATATTCATAGAGTTTCTGGAAGACACTTTTCATCCCTACACTGGGGGTACATCCTACTAATGCATTCGGTTTTGGAAAAGCCAGAAGAATACATAATAGTGTGGCTCGTGAATGTGAGGTAACGCACGCACACACACCGGTTTGATTGGATAAAAATGACAGCCGGTGACAGGTTCAACCCGTAAAACTCAGACATAATACAACTTTGAAAAAATAAAATGCAACCTTTCAGCTGGTGTTGTAGGAGGGCGGCCTGGAATGAAAAAAGCATTCTGTCCCATTTTGGTTCACATAATTGGTCATAGTGTTCACCTATTCAACGATGTATGCCAGAAAATTTTACAAAATTCTACTTTTGTTGTCATCTTATATCAAAGTATATAATGTCTTACTTCCTGGAAAACGGTAGGTCACGTGCAATGACGACAACAGGTACCTTAGATTTTAGGCCGATAATCTCACGACATCCACCCGTCAATCAACACTATCCTTCTATCGAATCTGTCTAAAGTTCTTAAAACCCGTCCACTTGTCAATGTTCCAATCAAATTCCTCTAAACGCATGTCCCACCCTCATAGCTTGTTTGCGTCGGAAATACGTCAAACTACGGAAGTTAGATGATCTCAAACGTCCGTTTCAGTTTGTCCTTCATCTCCATCTCTGACACCGTCAAGTTGTTGACTAAATGTAAGGATGTCAACAAAGACTGGAATCTGCTGCATGACATCACATCAGCAACAGGGGGGCATGTATCTGTCTCCCAATACATACGGGGTCCACACATCTGTACCAGGCACATCTTCAGGTACATGCCCAACATTTTTATCTGTTTCCTTTCTACTGGTGTTCACACTTCCTGTCGTTTGAAGGCTGTACTCATTTGTGTTGTTGTCAGAAGTGAATCATGTCTTGGAACACAAACTGATGGAAGTGGTGCAGTGGTGTGTGCAGAGAACTCATCTCCTGTGAGAGGTGGAGCAGAACCGTCAGTATTAGAGCTGGTGAAATCTATTCTACCACTCATATCTGTCACTGCTTGGCATGTTTGGCCAGTTGGGGCTTGTATACGTTCTTTTAGATAAAATAAAAATGTAATTCTGCAACGTCGGGTCTTTCAGGGTTAACACACACACACACACACACACACACACACACACACACACACACACACACACACAGCTGATCGAATGTGAGAAGCTAGTACTCTCCAGGCCATATCCTACATACTGTAAGCTTGTTGGACCTGTATACAATCTAAATTGTTCCCGTATGATGACAGTGACCAGCGGGCCAATCGGACGGTACTAAAGCTGCTCAATCACTTCCTCTTTACAGCCTCCATTCCACGGTCCAACTGACCCCACTGGACGTATCCATCTGCTGGACAGTGGGAGAGACAACAGGGCAACCTATTTGATCCATGACACAGGCTATCTGAGCATGGAGACACAGTGGGAGAGAGAGAGAGAGAGAGAGAGAGAGAGAGAGAGAGAGAGAGAGAGAGAGACAGAGAGAGAGAGAGAGAGAGACAGAGAGAGAGAGAGAGAGAGAGAGAGAGAGGGAGAGAGAGAGAGAGAGAGAGAGAGAGGGAGAGAGAGAGAGAGAAAGAGAAAGAGACAGAGAGAGAGAGAGAGAGACAGAGAGAGAGAGAGAGACAGAGAGAGAGACAGAGAGAGAGAGACAGGAGAGAGAGAGAGAGAGAGAGACAGAGAGAGAGACAGAGAGAGAGAGAGAGAGACAGAGAGAGGGAGAGAGAGAGAGAGAGAGATGCTTGTGCAGTGGAGTAAGGGCTGTGTGTCAGACTGTGTATTTGTGTGTATTTGTTGTGTATTTGTGTGTATTTGTTGTGTATCTGTTGTTAATCAGGTTGTTGTGAATCCCAACAAATGGCAAGTGAGCTCAGAGCAAATCTAATTAAGTCACGCCATGCAGGGCTACACTCAATCCCTACCCACAATCCTTTACCCACAATCCTTGAGAAGGAATGTTTGTCGAAGGCTTATTCTGGCTTGTTAAAAGACAGAACTTCTGAGAAAACCAAGAGAGACAGAGGGAGAGAGAGAGAGAGAGAGAGAGAGAGAGACACAGAGAGAGAGAGAGAGAGAGAGAGAGAGAAGGAGAAATGAATAGTGAGGGAGAGAGAGAGAGAGAGAAATTATTATTATGTTAAATCGGCAAACATGTTATTGACTTTTTTTCATTGGCAGTGCACTTTTTGTGCCTTCAAAACATCAAATTGATTTAATATTGGCATATAATTAATTATGAAATATGTATTTCAACATCATGATGGTCTGATTGGTCATGATTGCTGTCACTTGAGCTTGTTGCCGTCTGTTTAAATATGAAATATTCTCGGCCTACTCGTTCTAGTGGATGTTACATGGCCTACAGCATGTTAATAGCCTACAGACATAGTTTGTTCTTCAATATGTCGACTGGGATTTTAAATGGAGGGAATGAACACATGCAGCTTGAACACAAACAAATGAACACATACAGATATACAACCAATTTCAGATTGAATTCATCCCAGCTGACACATCCGCTCTAGCTCTCAACGAGAGCGTTTCGCTGAACGGTCAGCTCTCAGCCCACTGCCCACGAGGTTGGAGCGAATACACAATATAGTCACTCGCGATCACCTTTCGATAATGTGCAGTAGCCTAAATGAAATGAATAGTGAAATTAAAGTCCCATGTTACAAACAGAATGGTGTGAATGAAATTCAAGTCTCACCAAAGTGTTGTGTTTTCCTACTTGACTGTTGTTCTAACTTTGTAGTTCGTTCCTCTAGAATCAGTCTGTTAAAACTACAAATTGTTCCTGTGTGACATCACTTCCCTGTTCTCTTCATCCTGAAACTATATCACTTCCTTTTTCACGTTATAACCTATCGACCTCGTCCCCAAATCACTCACTCAGCCTGGATTCACTTCCTGTGCTCGAGTCCGAATTTCAAATCTTAACATAGAATAAACTATTGTCTTTGTTTGAAACCAGCTAAACTAAACCAAGTAATATTTTTCCTTTACAATGGGCATTTTTAACTTGTGGCCATCCACACTGATACAGATTTGAAGAAACAACGACTGGCCCACAGACATGTCAATCATGTTGTCCATCCATAGATATGAACACAAGATGACTCGTAATGGATCGAGCGGCGCAAAATACGGCCGCCATATTGGTCCGGTACCGCTGTCACGTGACGACCGCTCTCCTCAGCAGTTTCAGTCAGTAAAAGTAACCCTGCATCAAGCGATAACTCTAGAAGATAAGTAGAAACAAATATTTTTGTATTTGAACTATCCATAACAGTCAAATAACATAAAAAATGAAAAATAAAAAATTACAAAGTGCAAAACAGCAGCATCCAACAGTTTTAGTTGTATCAATCAGCTAACAACTATGTTTTTATCATCGTTCACTTAAAAGAGCCGGCACATAGAGCCGTATCGTTCGACCGACCATCACTAGTTTACTCGCGGAGCTCCGTACCGGACCAAGATGGCGGCCGCATTTTACGTCCGGCAGCAATCAAATCAACGTCAATGCGGCGTCTAGTGTATAAGTCTATGGTCACATGACTACGTGACAGGTGTCCGTCCGTAGCGTGAGATTGGAGGAATCAGGAAGCTAGTTTATGCCGATCAGGAGGAGCCTCTTACTGCAACACAGCTGTGTAAGATCAGAGGCGATCGCTCATTTCCACATTTGGGTCGGAAAAATATCAAACCACTGCATTATTTGTGCTGTTCCGAATAACATATTCATATTCGGGCACAACCCTAAGAGACATTGGGGGATGAAGGGTCGGAGAGGTGAGAGAGATGGTGAAAAAGGAAGGGATGAGAGAGGGATGAGAGTTTGTTTACTAGGAAAGGCTAGTTAACAAACACATACAACAGGAGGAAAGAACGGGGCGAAGGGAGAATTCCTCTCCCACAATGCACCAGTGCTTGATCCCACACTCCCTCTAGGCGAAAGCCTGAGAGAAGCCTCTCTCCTTGAAATATTTAAAGCTCTGCGGCCGAGGGAGCTCACATTCAGCCGAACCATCAAGGGAGGAGGACGGGGGGGGAGGAGGAAATGGAGGAGGAGAAGGAGGAGGAGGAGGAGGGAGAGGAGGAGGAAGAGGCTGCATCAGGGTCCACCTGCCAAGAGCATTGATCCAGACGTTCACCCACAGCCCTGGATGTGTCAGTCATCACCGTGGTGTGTGTGTGTGTGTGTGTGTGTGTGTGTGTGTGATCATTGCAGTGCAGGGTATTGCTGTGCGGATCGATGGATCTCATAGAGGACGACCACAGTCACCCGGAGCTGATGCAGCGGCGCCGTCGCCAAGCTAACAGGCGATAGCCTGAGTAAAAGAGCCGCGTCTGCTACGCTCTTTATGGATCTGTCACAGCGCTAAGCGCCGTCTAATGTACACACGATAAAACAACTTAACGGCGGTAATGGCCGTGAGCACGCCAATCTCCCTCCATCTCTGAAATTGTGTTTCTTTCTTTCTGTGCTCCGTATCCTGTTGCGTTTCCCAGAATGCATCCTGCTTGTTTACCAAAGTCCTGTGTGTGTGTGTGTGTGTGTGTGTGTGCGTGTGTGCATGGCCGGGGGGCAACTTCGGTGTGGAGTCAAGTCTCTGTGACCTGCTGCAGAACTCTCGTCTTGTCTCTCTGACGGAGGAACGGTATCTCCCTCCCTCCCTCTCCTCTGATCTCTGAAGCCCCTCCGCGCCAAGACGCCGCCTCCCGCCGCCCGCTAATGGACTCCACCGGACCACAGGTCCCGCCTTCCCTGTCTGCCCTGAAACATTCATGAGGGCTACAATATCCTCCATGGGAGACCGCCGGTAGGCGTCTGCTGGTTAGAACCCTACGAGGGGATATGATACGGCAGTGTACCTCAACGTTGTACGTTAAGCCGACCTTCTACGGCTACTCCAGAAAAGGTCAAGGACAATTTGTTAACTGACCGGGACAGAGATGATCCTGGAGGATGTGAAGCTAGAGTATACAAGCAGGTTTGTTGCGGTTTGAAGAGACAATAGGGAGGTCATTACGGGAGAGATGTGGAAAGTGTTACTTGGTGCGTGAGAGGAAGGGAATTCAAGATCCTCACGTATGTCTTCAAAGCCCTCAATGGTCTCGCCCCAGCTTACATCAAAGATCTCCTGGATCAACCTACCAGCTTCAGGTCTGATCGTCGGCTCAGATCCGACATCCAGATGACCCTGAAGGTCCCACGGTCAAAACTTGTGACAAAGGGAGACCGTGCATTCTCTGTGATGGCACCTGGGCTGTGGAACAAGCTTCCTCTGAACATCAAGTCTGCCACCACCCTGGACTCTTTTAGAGCTTCAAACTCACCTCTTTGTCACAGACGATCTATAATTCATGTCCTGGTCGTGTGTCTTAAATGTAGATTCTAGATTATTTTGTGTCTCTGCAGTCCTCTGTTCTTGTGCGTTTGTTTCTGTACCTGGGCTGCGCCCCGGGCTGATGTAACAGTTGGTTGGGGGGCGCATTATAAATAAAAATGACATAACATAACGTGTAACAAGGACCGAGGCGGGGTCCGTGCGCCGCTCTCGTATTGAGAGTGGAAGCGGGTTGGGAGAACCTCTTGGCCAGGTGTCGCTGACCCATCTGTCATGTAACAGTGACCTGGCGCTGGATAGTTACACGTGTTATTAGCGCTCACAATGGGGCACCGTGACCACGCAAGACCTACCAGCTGGCTGAGACAGGCGCAGGACAAGGAGAAGCAGGACATTCTGAGGACGGTACTGGATTCACACTGCAACACAAGACGTTCCACTTTTTGAAGCACAGATGAATGTACGCTCCTATTTTGGGGGAAATCAAACCGTTTTCTTAGGGTCACACTGACTGACTGGCAGATTGGGGTCGTGGCAGAGCTGATAGTGGATGTTGTACAGAGCACATGTTCTAACTCTAAAATGGCCGTACCTACAGACTCTATTATTAATAGATTCATTGCCTACAGTTAGGGTGGCAACTGGGGTGGCAAGGCATTTTTCTGAGGTGGCAGCTGCCACCCTGTGCCACCCCGTAGAACCGCCACTGCTACAGAGAACCTGTAGCATGAGGTTTCCGTTGACTCAACCGTTTCATGGAGCGCTTTCCCATTCAATATGTTACTCACTAGAATCACTGTTACTCAATATGTTACTCGCTAGAATCACTGTTACTCAATATGTTACTCGCTAGAATCACTGTTACTCAATATGTTACGCACTAGAATCACTGTTACTCAATATGTTACTCGCTAGAATCACTGTTACTCAATATGTTACTCACTAGAATCAATGTTACTCAATATGTTTCTCACTAGAATCACTGTTACTCAATATGTTACTCACTAGAATCACTGTTACTCAATATGTTACTCGCTAGAATCACTGTTACTCAATATGTTACTCACTAGAATCACTGTTACTCAATATGTTACTCACAAGAATCACTGTTACTCAATATGTTACTCGCTAGAATCACTGTTACTCAATATGTTACTCGCTAGAATCACTGTTACTCAATATGTTAATCACTAGAATCACCGTTATTCAATATGTTACTCACTAGGATCACTGTTACTCAATATGTTACTCACTAGAATCACTGTTACTCAATATGTTACTCACTAGAATCACTGTTACTCAATATGTTACTCGCTAGAATCACTGTTACTCAATATGTTACTCACTAGAATCACTGTTACTCAATATGTTACTCACTAGAATCACTGTTACTCAATATGTTACTCACTAGAATCACTGTTACTCAATATGTTACTCACTAGAATCACTGTTACTCAATATGTTACTCACTAGAATCACTGTTACTCAATATGAATACTTCAATCCCACTAAGAGTTTTCATGAAGATTCTGACATTCACCAATATTTTCTTATTTGGTTTTGTTCACAGGTAAAAACAGAATCTATGAATACTAAACAGTAGTCGGTCACACATTTGTTTTTGATTAGTTTGAGTGCATGCTTGCGTCCACTCACATCTAGTGCATTCAAATAATTTGATAAATTGTTATTTTTAATTGAACATAATTAATTAATCTTTGCAAAAGGACTATCTTCATCAAAGCCAACGAGTCAGAGCTGGAGACCTATGCCACCTACAGTAGGCATTCAGTGCTGTTCCCTTTCAAATAAAGCAGCTCTCTCATATTTGGTTCGCCTCTTTAATTAATTCTTGGAATGCGACTAATGCCTCTTCCTTGTCTCACATTATTGAGGGCATATTAGATGTGACCATGATGAATACGTTGGGTTACAGCCTAGCTTACATTACGCCAGCCAAGCGTGGGAGGAACTGGCCAAGCCCGGAGAAGACTTCAATTAATCTCACCCAGGCATGTTAATTGAATTGTTCCAACTGCAGCCAATAATCCATCTAATGACCCGGAACAATTTCTCCTTTTCTTTCTTTTTAACACCTGTTTTGTATTAATTATCCAGCCACTGTCGTTTTACAGTGCCAGGCCATTCCCCATTTGCCATTATATATATATATATATATATATATATATATATATATATATATATATATATATGCATGGTCTTCCCTCACACACAGAGAAGGGTGGGATGCTGCAGACAGGATCATGTAGAGCGTATAGTGTGAATGGGGGAGGCTATGCTACTGCATGTGACAAGCTTTACATCGAGTCTAGCTAAAATAGGGCGTCGTTCAGAAACCACATACATATACGCAATGATTTAAACTACATAAGGACATATTTCAATAAAACAGATTAAAGCCATTGGAATTGTGACTAAGCAATCAAGCATTCACTTCTGCAACAGGTGTATTTGTATAGTAGTGGTACATAAAGTTTGAGCCATGATTGATATACACTCTAGGAGGGTTGCATTGTGTAGGCTGCATGTTATAAACCGCTGGCAAAAGTTGGTAAAGAACCATTTTCTTCAAAACGTCACTTTAAAGTCCCTGAACAAACCTTCTGAGATCATCAATTTGTTCAAGAGCAAACAGTCATTTGCCCCCGGACAACATGCGGCTTTGAAAAATCAGCTGTTTTGGTGAACACAGCTTTTTTTTTTTGTTGCCATCGCAACAAAAACAAGCTTTTAGAAAGAGCACCCATATGCCGTCTGCTGGTAGTGATGTATTCCATCGCCGTGGGACTAGTTAACGTCAGGGGAAAACGGGCCGGATGCCACGTTCTCAATTAAACAACGTTCATCTGCAAATTGTTATTAATGAGATTGATTTCTTAAGTGGCGACATAAGAACACGGGCTTTTAATTATATTTCCGCGCATGAGAAAAAGGCGCTGATCGCGGGGCAGACCCAAGGTCATTTTTGATTAGGCGTTGTAGAAAATAATTAAGAAAACAGAAAAGAACACAGCTGCACAAGCCAAATGACAGAAGACCGGTACGGTACTTCATCTCTGGGCAGATGAGGATATTTGTGTACCTGATCATCAGCGCTGGTGCCCCTCAAGGCTGCATCCTTTCTTCTATACTCTTCTACGACTAAGATCCACTGATTGTCACACACCTGAGTGTGTGAAATTAGTTCTCCGCATTTGACCCATCATCCCCTGGGGGAGCGGTGAGCAGCAGCTGCGCCGCGCTCGGGAATCATTTGGTGATGTAGCCCCCCAATTCCAACCCTTGATGCTGAGTGCCAAGCAGGGAGGCAATGGGTCCCACTTTCATAGTCCTCTTCATCCTGAAACTGTGTCACGTCCTTTTTCACGTTATAAACTATCTCTTTCGATCCCCAGTCACCCACTCTTGCCCGGATTCACTTCCTGTGCTCGAGTCCGACTTGCAAATCGTAACATAGAATAAACGTATTGTCTTTGTTTGAAACCAACTTGACCGACCACTCAGCGTGTTCTTTGAAATCTAAACTAAACCAAGATTTTTAATTTATACTAGTACGAGTAAAAACCTACCTGGTAAAAAATAAATCTGATTCCGATTCTGTAACGTAACACAATTATTCCAACCATGTCGTCTTCATAATGTCAAGAACTTTCAATATGCTATGCTGACAGCCAACCAAACACAGACCACACGGATGCCTCTGCTAAAAAGCATGTCTACTGTCCGCAATTAGCTTCATAAATTAGATGACAAATGAAAATGGTGGATTATTACCGGAGCTTGCTAATCAGAATCCGCCTGAATGTAACATCAATCTCAACCACTGAACGTGACTGTCGTCCCCGACTCGCTGTAATATGTTCAATTATCAAGCCAGTCATATTCCCTATAGCACTGTTATGAACTATACACTCTAATTAACACACTGCTTTCAATTGAATTAGTTTCCTCAAATGCCCTCTCAATATCCTCAGATCTCCTCTCATCTCCATTGGCCGTGAGGCCGCTGAGTCCACTCTAATTTCATCATCACGCTCCTGGGAATTTAGGGTGGGACTTCACGGGGAACATCTGTCGAGCGCTCTTTGTGGATAAGCTCGAGAGAATATAATATGGATTCTTAAACAACATTTTAAACGGCTAATAAATCCCTTGGGATCAATATGGAATTGTGTCTGGGGTGAACATGCACCTCTGGCCATGTGTGTGTGTGTGTGTGTGTGTGTGTGTGTGTGTGTGAGTGTGTGTGTCCGTGAGTGGTAGCCATTGATTTGCCCGGAGTATAATGTGGAGTAAAATATAACAATTATGTCCATAGAGAGAGAACATATGAGAACAATTCAAAACCTGAGAGAGAGATAGAAAGAGAGAGAGAGAGAGAGAGATAGAAAGAGAGAGAGAGAGAGACAGAGAGAGATAGAAAGAGAGAGAGAGAGAGAGAGAGAGAGATAGAAAGAGAGAGAGAGAGAGAGAGAGAGAGAGAGAGAGAGATGGAAAGAGAGAGAGATAGAAAGAGAGAGAGAGAGATAGAAAGAGAGAGATGAGGGAAAGAGAGAGAGAGATGAGAGAGAGAGAGAGAGAGATAGAAAGAGAGAGATGAGGGAAAGAGAGAGAGATGAGGGAAAGAGGAAACATGATAATTTATTCATGCTAGCAGAGCACCTTTATAGGAGTCCTTGAAGAGACTGGAGAGGGATACAGTGAGCTATGAGTGTCCCCGCTGAGAGAGGGTGTGTGTGTGTGTGTGTGTGGATGGTGTGTGTGTGTGTGGGGGGGGGGGGGGGGGGCGTTGTATGAATGTGTGGTCTAATTCCGGTCTGTCAGGTGATAAAGATGATCCTGTCAGGAGAACAGGAGGGGCCGTCAGCCTGCCTGCGAGCGCGTTCCTCTTCCCCCTGGCAGATACAAGCTCGCGTTTCACACGTCGGGGAAGAAGAACACTGAGATTTCCTGCCTTCGTTCTTTCTCTCGTCCTCGCTCCCCCGCAATTAGCAGATGTGTGCGCTCAACCCTGAGCAGGTTATCTGCTCCTGTTACATCTAGCCGACGTCCGTCACCGGCGCTGCTGGGAGGGAAGCATTGAGGGCTCTACAATGGACACCAGTAAGTCTGCGACGTTGAAAGACCGGTGCAGAGCGATGTTATTGTACCGTGAAACACCAATTGAGATTTTCACTCGGTTCATGTCAAGCTATGTTTGACGAGGTACTGAGAATGAATACTGTTCCTCAAGTGTAGTGACGGGGTCTGGAGGAGAACCCGTTCTGTAGGCCCCAGTAAAAACCCCACTTCCCCGGCGTTAACGCCAGCATCATAAACCACACGGACCTACAGTACGGAACGCCTCTGTGGAGAGGGCTGAGGTTTGTCGGGCGCGTCGGCCTCTCCTGTCTGGAGCGTCTGGGCTGTGTCTGGCCCCCGGCGAGAGCCCGCCGGTGTGTTTAAGGTTCTATTGATCCAGCCGGCAGACTGAAATACACTGGTCATCACAGGCCATCAGAACAGAAAGGTCACTATCGTCCATCAGCCCCCGCACGGGACGACTCTGATGGATCTGGGTGCTACAAGGCGTGCCGCACACATACATCTCAGGGCCTCGGTAGCCACAGAACAACAACAACAACGATAAAACCAGGGGTGTGCTGGCAGGGCTGCTGCAGAGATACACTGTTACCCAGGATACACTGGGTTTCATGTACAGTAGAACCGTGTTCAGGTCACAGAGAACCCGTTTGGGTTCTGAACAGCACCTAATGGGGCTGACAAGGGAAACTTGAAACTTGAATTTTCAGGCCCTTGGACTGGAGTTCAATCCCATCAGCATTGCATTGTTGACATCATTAAAGGTCATCTATATGCATGTCTTACTATTAACGCACAGTATAAAGAAAGGGATTAAAGGGCGTATCGTTCATTTGGTCTACTTTGGCATGACAGTGAGTAGGTTTTCACATGGTAGTGAGTAGGTTTTCACATGGTAGTGAGTAGGTTTTCACATGGTTGTGAGTAGGTTTTCACATGGTAGTGAATAGGTTTTCACATGGTAGTGAGTAGGTTTTTACATGGTAGTGAGTAGGTTTTCACATGGTAGTGAATAGGTTTTCACATGGTAGTGAGTAGGTTTTCACATGGTAGTGAATAGGTTTTTACATGGAAGTGAATAGGTTTTCACATGGTAGTGAGTAGGTTTTCACATGGTATTAAGTAGGTTTTCACATGGTAGTGAGTAGGTTTTCACATGGTAGTGAGTAGGTTTTCACATGGTAGTGAGTAGGTTTTCACATGGTAGTGAATAGGTTTTCACATGGTAGTGAGTAGGTTTTCACATGGTAGTGAGTAGGTTTTCACATGGTAGTGAATAGGTTTCCACATGGTAGTGAATAGGTTTTCACATGGTAGTGAGTAGGTTTTCACATGGTAGTGAATAGGTTTTCAATATTTAGTGAAAAGAGTTCCATTAGTGCCCCTCTGAGGCGATATTGTCAAATGTTTTTACTAAAAACATAAATATAATAACACCAGACATTTGGTGGTAACAATGTAGCTTACATTCTAGCTCAAAATGTCCTCTAAACAATTCCATATTTCAAACCAATGTTATGTTGGTTTTAAACTGCTAATTTTGATGATAGTATGGTGATAGTGAAGATGATAGTGCTGCAGTTCCCTATCAAAGGGAGGGTCTGGGTTAACGCCCCACTCATATGCACAGTAACGTTAGTTACAGTATGAATGGAGTTCTTCCACACTGATCTGGCATTGCCAAACAACAATTTCAGGGTGACACATCAAATAATTCATAGTGATTTGAGGTCATTGTTACAGATATACAACTAAATATACACATAAAAAGCTGAAAATATAAACGTAGAGTCTCTATGATATGTAATTGTAGGCAAGTCAGTTACTTTTCTGTCGTGGTTTAAAATGTCGCTAGCCCAAGGCAGAAAGCAGCCTTGATGCAGCTAGGCGTTAAGACAGCATTACATTACATGGCAGTCATTTAATTGACGCTTTTATCCAAACAGCACAGCTCAAGGGGGGAGATTAAGGAACTCTCTACGCTGGATCATTGGGGTAAGAGCAGATTTCTTAAAATTGAGATCACAGTTTATACTGCACCTGTACTTGTGTAGGACTACAGATGTTTATTACTCCACAATTGCCCTCCTGTGGCAGCAGTTAACGTACCGCCACTCAGTAAACAGCACAGTGTCTCAGTGGTTAGCACTGTCGCCTCACAGCAAGAAGGTCCTGGGTTCGAATCCCGCTCGTTCCAGGTCCTTTCTGTGTGGAGTTTGCATGTTCTCCCCGTGCCTGCGTGGGTTCCCTCCGCGCCATATAAATCCAACTTGACTTGATTGAGTAAACGCACCGCCACTCGGTAAACGCACCGCCACTCACAAACCTCAAGAGGCTGCAGAACACGGTTACATTTCACCCCGTTGCTCATGTGAGCTTCTCAGTACAGTGAACAGCAAGACTGACAACGTGGTGTGGGACTGGTAGGAAGACAAAACTGTTAACAACTACATGTAGACTGCAGGAAATGTCTCCAATCATGAGCGAAATGTGATCATTATTGTGACCCGAAGGCTCAGAGAAAACCAACGCTCACTTGGTTCAAGTTCAGCAAGCTGCAGTAGACTACATTGAATGGGACAATATTGTTGAATGCCAAGCTATGTTATAGTATGAAAGGGGTGATCCCTATATTCCCCGGGTCCTATGTTCCCCCCAAAAAAGGGTTCTATGTTCCCCGGGTCCTATGTTCCCCCAAAAAAAGGGTTCTATGTTCCGGTGCTGGAGAGCCACTTCACTACGTCACTGTATATGTCTCCGCTAGCTCAGCAGCTAGCGCCAACGTCAAGCACAACAGCTTTTCTATAGCTAAATTAACAACAGCTATTCCATAGCTAAATTAACAACAGCTATTCCATAGCTAAGTTAACAACAGCTATTCCATAGCTAAGTTAACAACAGCTATTCTAGCCAAGTTAACAGCTATTCCATAGCTGACAGCTACACTGTTTTTATATTTCTAGTGAAGATACATGTTCCAGAACAGTATCAGTGATTTCATGGTTTGTCTAGTAACAGAATAAACCAACTAAACTGTCAATCCTGGTCTGTGGCACCTCTAGCCATTAACAATACTGTTCTGCTTGGCTGCTGTGCAACATATCAATTTAGCAGTTGTCAAAACGAAATGCCAAACTGGTTATGCTACCTAGTGTTATTTGACTGCCTGTCACAAATGTCAGCGAGGAAATTGGCAATGCTGACGAAGGCTTTGTGGCTGAAACGTCCGCTGTCTGTCTGTCCGTGCTCTGTGAGAAAGTATTACTGTAATGTGACTGTACTGTAGCTAGAGCTCTCATTCTGCCGCTGCGGTGAATACGCGGGTAGAATGTTAGCGGTCAGGCCCACCCGCCGAGCCTGCGTTTAGACCGTCCTGCCCGGCAGTTACACCCAGCAGCTGGTCAGCACATGATCAGGCCAAGGTCAGCTCCAAGAGCAAACCCAGCTGGCGCAGGAGGCCGTCGGAAAAAAAAACGGGAGGGATGTTAAATGGAATTGCCGTACGTTTAATTACCACATGTCCCTTTGTCTTCAAGAACCGACAGAGGCAATTTGCGGTCGTTGGACTGAGAAGCCGGGGAGGCGATTAATTAAATAGTCCAGAAATGGACGGGGAGAATGGACCTCTTTTGATATAAAATAACGCCCTGGGGTTGGGGAAGGGGGAATAATTGTTTGACTTTGAGGGCAGGAAATGGGGCTAATGTGTACTCACCTCAAAGTGACTGGGGCAGAGCGTTTAATTAGACTGGCGGAGAATCCGCCGACGTCATCAAGCAGGAAGACAGGAAGAGGGTCAAGGTTTTTGTGTGACAGAAAAAAAAGAGAGAGATCAAGAAAGATGAAGAAAAAGCGAGAGAGAGAGAGAAAGGGGAGAAAGAAGTAGAGAAAGAGAGAGGGAGAAAGGGGGAGAGCGACAGAGAGACAGAGGGAGAGAGAGAGAGACAAAAAGGAAGAGAGACGGAGGGAGAGAAAGAGAGAGATAAAAAGAGAGAGCGTTACAAGTCCCGGTAAGTGAGTAGTGTGCGGCCTCGCATCAATCTACCCCCTTCACACATACGCATGAATCTAATTCGGTTTCAATTACGCTCACACAAATTAAGGTGCGTGTTAAAAAACGGAGCGCGTTGGATTTGAAGTGATGAGTGATCCATTAGCATGCCTGGGGGCCTATTAGCCAATGAGACGTTTGAGTGAACAGCCTCAACCCAGCAGCACTATTAACCACATTCATATCCAGGTCCATTTGCATTACTCTATTTATAACGCAGCATGCGGTCTTGTACTGCAGATATAGGAGCACTTGTGACCCAGGTGAAGCAGTAACAGGGTAGATGTAGTGTTGTTTTCACTGGCCTGTCAGCGGGTCACACCGGGGAGAATAAAGAGCTGTTTACTCTGTTTCATTAGCCCCGAACTGGTCTATTGTTCCGAGCAGGCGAGTCGATACAGAAGCTGGGATCTGATTGTTCACTCTCTTCAGTCTGGCTTTGGTCTCATACCAACCCCCAACACACACACATAGAACCCTGGTGGGCGCACACACAAACACACACACACACACACACACACACACACACACACACACACACACACACACACACAAAGCACACACACACACACAACACCACACACCCAACTAAACACACACGCTTGCACACACACACCACACACACACACACACACACACACACACAAACCCAACTAAACACACACGCAAGCACACACACAAACACACACACAAACCCAACTAAACACACACGCTTGCACACACACACACACACACACACACACACACACACACACACACACACACACACACACACACACACACAGCCCAGGTCCCCTACCTACCGGGGATTGATTTCCGTGATCACCCAGATACCCGGGAGCCACAGACACATCTATTCTGTGAATAAGTGCTGTTCTGGGACAAGCTGTTCTGTAAGAGCCAGTCCTGCAACAATAGCCCCCCTAATAGCTTCAGTTTGTCTCCGTTAGGACGCCGGCCCCCTTCTTACCACAGCCCCGCCGCCCCCGTCTGCTGTTGTTGACTACTCTCCCTTCTCCTCATCATGTCTGATCTGAGAGAGGCCATTGGGCACCCCCCCTCCCCCCCCCCACACACACACACCCTCCCACCCGCCTCTGCTGAGTTGGGGTAATTGCAAAGTTGAATCAAAGCGATATTTTCTTCGGAAACAACGTCCTGCAATTTTGCCGTGATTGAATCCTCTAGCCGGCGTATGCCCTCGAGGAGCTGCTTCCATTACAGTTGGTCCCGGGAACACGAGCTATTCGGAGCGTTCGCCCGCACTGTGAACATTATCTCGCTGGGATCGGGCCTTGCCCACTCACAAGTCCACCTGGTGATGTCCGCTTGGCGACGATAGCGTCACTAAGCGCCATTAAGCGCGTGATATACCGTTGACGAGCACGCAGTTAGATCACGGCGCTGGAGAAAGCAGGGAGGCTGTAGCTCAGTTGGTAGAGCGGGTCGTTCAGTGATCGAAGGGTCAGTGGTTCGAATCCCAGCTCCGTCTGTCCACATGTCGAAGTGTCCTTGAGCAAGACACCTAACCCCAAATTGCTCCCAACGAGCAGGTTAGCACCTTGCATGGCAGCTGCCGCCATTGGTGTGTGAATGTGTGTGTGAATGGGTGAATGAGAGGCCATTGTAAAGCGCTTTGAGTGCCGCTAAGGTGGAAAAGCGCTATGTAAGTGTAGTCCATTTACCATTACGTGCACGTCCGGCTCTGGGCTCAAGGGTCAGGTGAGCGCCGGTCCTGGTGCTGGTTTGAGGCGGCGTGCGTCGGGCCACATGGGAACAAGAAGTATGTCACACTGAGCAAACCGCTCCTAGTCCTCTGTGCTTCTGTAAAGACTCGTCACCCGCTCTCTGTCGCCACGTCCGGGAGGTACGAAACATGGCGGCTTGTTTGGCAAAAAAAGATTACACCTCGTTTAGACATTCATCGTGAGCGAGCACGCCCGCACGCACGCAAGAGCGCATGCAAACTCTGCACAGTCATCTCCGCACTGTAATCTCTCTCTATCTCTCTTCCCCCCCCCTCCCCTTCTCTCTCTTTGAATGGAGACAATTTGCAAATGGTGCCTCAGTGCCTCTGAAAGAGCTTCTCCATCAGACCTGGCAGCCCTGGACTGAGGCCAGCTCTTCAGCCTGGCGTTTACATCTGGTTTATACAACGGTTCGTTCTGCTTCTTGATTCTGATTGGCTGGAAGCCGTGTTAAAATACTTTGTAACACACACCTGGGACCGCATATCGTTCCATTTTCAGTATTAACGCGCCTCCCATTTGATCCAATGCATTGTAGTTGTTGTTTGGCAACCCTTTTGTTAGGGGAACTATTTTGCTCGGCGGAATTGAGGGAATGATGCTTCGTTTTGAATAAATGTTAATATTTTACATTGCTGTGTGTTTATTTTACACTAATAGCTGTAGTAACCGTTGTATAAAAGCAATAAACCACTCGAGGCCGTGTGTTATAGTGATTTTATAACAGCTAGGGGGGTTTAAGCTTCGCGTCATGACTAACAACTGTTATAAAATCACTATAACACACGGCCTCGAGTGGTTTATTGCTTAATTAAAGGATTCTCAAACTCATGGCTGACTGGGTTTCTTTCTGGCCAGCAGCTATGCACCGGCCGTTACGCCATTTTGAATGGATGTGGACAAATTGTGAAAGGAAAGACAAAATGTAGCACAATAGGGAAACAGAGTTATTGATGTATTTATGTATCAATAATAGCGGACCCAACCTTATATTGAACTCCTTACAGTCCAACCATAGGCAGTGAGAGGAGCTCGTCCATCAATGTAGAACGGCCGCTCGATGTCTTGAGCGGATTCGGCGATGACTATTGGCGGTCACAGTTCGAAGGCACAGATTCAGACGTAGAGGGGGGTAGGGATGGGTATCGAGTCAAATTTCAAGAATTCGATTCCGATTCACAAGGTTCAGAATCGATTATCACGATTCAATTATATTTGATTCGATTCAATATCGATTCAGTTAGTGTTACTAAAACCTGTTTGTTTTTTTAGCTGTAACCTTAATTACATGACTGCCAAGTTATGCAACACATCAATACTAGGGCTGGGTATCGATACTGATTTCCAAAAATGAATGAATGAATGAATCATTGAATGAATGAATGAACTATTCATACCTTCATTTATTCATTCATTCATTAAATAAAAGATCGATTTTGGGCTTCATGAATCGATTCTGATTCATTTGATTCAGAATCGATTCAGAATCAATGAATCGATTTTTTAAACCCAGCCCTAGAGGGGAGGAAATTATTTGTGGGCACTAAAACAAAAGGAATAGAAGAAAGATGGATGACGAGGAGAAACGAGGCAACAGGAGACGACGGTAGGAGAGGGAAGGACTCCGGATGAGGAGACGGTCACCTCCTTTATTGTCGGGACTCGCCCCCTGAGGACACCAGCGTAGCGCTGCCCCCTCCCCCTCATCCCTCCCCCTCATCCCTCCCCCTCATCCCTGTGAATGAACCTCAGTGAGCCCGCTCACACCGAGACAAGCAGCGATGCGCTGTAATTAAAACAGCATCGACTCCACAAGTCTCTCTGGACGCCGGCTTGAAGGCTTAATGCTAGATGAACGAGGACCTCCCCTTCCCCGAGCCACTGGTGACACACAGGCACGCACAAACACATCATCTCTCTCTCCTCCTCCCATCTCTCTCTCTTTCCGTTTCGATTTTCCAACGCTCTATTTATGCAAGTAATTCCTCACACAGCTGTCAGCGACAACAGTTTCGCGCGAGACAACAACTTGTCATCAAACACTCGGATGCACTCGCGATTTAATCAACACTTCAGGGAGAGAGGGAATTCGGCGTCGCACATGGCTTTGCCGTCTAGCGGGCCCTCTCCCCCCCCCCCCCTAACCCCCGCTCACAGAGACCCCATTACCGGGTAATCCTCCGGATGAGCCTCCGCGGCCGGGCGTGCCGACGGACGCCGGCGAGCGGCGCAGGACCGTACAGCTTGTAATCTTTTAAAGGGATTAGCGACCAGGGGCGTCTTCAAACACTAGACCGGAGAGAGCGCCGATCGGAGCGCCGATCTGAACCCCGGTCGGCGCCGGGGGAAAGTCTTTGGAGCGTCGAAAGGCACGGCGCTCACATCTGTTCGATCGACGCCAACGCCGGCGGGAATTACGGCTGTCTGTCGCTAGCGTGTCATGACTATTCATCGTGATTGATGAATGTGGAGAGAGAAGGGCTCTGACGTGATTGTATACGATCAGTCATCCAATTAGTGTCACACACAAGTAAACAAGCACCGCTGGGCGTGCGCGCTTAAAGGTGCAGTACGTGATTTCCTGTGAATTATGACGAAATCCCCGTCCCTCCCTTCAGGCCTCCCTCCAAAGCCACTCCTCCAAACTGGGAGATAACAAATGAAACTCACTAGGCAGGTGGTAGGCTGACAGGAAGGTAAGCCGTCCAATCATTTCAAGGTGGCAACTCAAAATGATTGGACACACTTATTACAGTCCGGCGACTTCTACAGATTGCAGGTTTATTCCCTTTTAGTGTCGGAGGACTTTATTTATCGATTGCTGTCGGGATGAGGATGAGGATGGCCAAAAAATATATATAATAAAGTGCTTCTGAGCCAAACCACACACTGCACCTTTAATGTACCATAGATGCAAGAGCGCTCTCACACCCACACACACTGTGCTTACAGCTACGCAGCCTCAGATCTGTGCCAAGGTCATATTTTGTGATCTCCATCTTGTCGTGTCGCTGCCTTGCGGCGCCGGGAGACTACGAGTGAGCGGATGACAGCTCAGGAAGTGATCTATAGGAGAGACGTTTGCAGGATACACAGATCAATCTGGGATGTAGCTCTCTCTGTGTCCTTTGAGGGAAGCGGGGCTATCGCAGAGAGAATCCAACCCAACAAGTTTTACAGCTCACTTATCTGGCCCCCGGGTGATACTGTTTTGTTGCTTCCCTCTGGAATATGTAGAGAGTGGGTCCTATGCCCACCTCCCTTGTTCTCTGTAAAGCGCATTGTGTTGCCTCTGGGTATGAAATGCGCTATACAAATAAAGCTTTGATTGATTGATTGATTGATTGAACACAAACACACACAGACACATGCAGAAACACACACACACGCACACACATGTACACACACGCAGACGTGTATACACACGCAAGCACGCACACACAAACACACACCTCCAGGTTTGATAACCCTACCACACTGACAGATGATGACAGGTGTAAATCTTCCTGAATGGCTGTTGGAGACGACCGAAGGAACACATGTACTGTGCATATCTGATAGAAACACACACACCAGCCTAGGCACAGATCCACACACACCAGAACATACACACACACACACACACACACACACACACACACAGGGCCGGACTGGGTGAATATTTCATGCCGGGAAATGTAGCCCAAGTCAGGCCAAGAGCCGAGCCGACGCGGTGAGATGGAACACTTTCAGTTTCGTTTTGTTGACGGGGAGGGGGGGGGGGGGGGGGCATTCACCACGTGTCAGGCCAGTTGGCGCGCCAGGCCACCGGGAAAATTCCCGGTGCTCCCGATGGCCAGTCCGCCCCTGCTGAAGAGGCTTTATTGATGCGAGTGTGTATTTCCATGTGGAGGGAACAGCGTGAGGACAGTGTGGAACCAAGGTAGGGGAAACGATCCACTGTTTTAAGTGGGACACCGTTTATGTGAAAACGGGGGCGTGAGGAAGTTAGTTAATGACTTGGGACATGACTTCAGTTTTTTGGATGTTATGTTATGTCGTGTTATTTATATTTATAACGCGCCCCCCAACCAACTGTTACATCAGCCCGGGGCGCCGCCCAGGTACAGAAACAAACACACAAGAACAGAGGACTGCAGAGACACACAATAATCTAGAAACTACATTTAAGACACACAACCAGGACATGAATTAGAAATCATCTGCGGCAAAGAGGTGAGTTTGAAGCTCTAGAAGAGTCCAGGGTGGTGGCGGACTTGATGTTCAGAGGAAGCTTGTTCCATAGCCCAGGTGCCATCACTGAGAATGCACGGCCTCACTTTGTCACAAGTTTTGACCGTGGGACCTTCAGGGTCATCTGGTCGTCAGATCTGAGCCGGCGACCAGGCCTGAAGCTGGTAGGTTAGTCCAGGAGATCTTTGATGTAAGCTGGGGCGAGACCATTGAGGGCTTTGAAGACATACGTGAGGATCTTGAATTTCACCGGGAGCCAGTGAAGGGAGGATGTTGACCTGAAGACTGGAGGTTTGATAAAGAGTGGAGATTGTGTTGAGGGCGTGCAGCGTGGACTGCATACTGAAGCTCAGGGACTTGGCAGGGCTGTGTTTTTGTGTGGGAGCTGGCGAATGTTTAAAAGACTTCCATCAAGGCGATATTCCAGATGAAGACTGCCTTCATGTCCCAGAGCACGGTGAAGAGGCAGGTGGTGGCAGAGAGGAGGAGATTGAAGAGCACTGGTGCCAAGACAGGGCCTCGCTTCACTTGGGGAGGGAGGGGGGGAGTCACATGCATCACTACATGCGAGGGATCTCTAGCACGCTGCACTAGACGCATCACTGCACCCTGCGAGCGAGCTCGCCAGCACACACACGCGCACACACACACACACACACACACACACACACACACACCAGCCTATGCACAGATCCCTACACATCAGAACACACGTACCGTACACGTCTCACACACACACACACACACACACACCAGCCTATGCATAGATCCCTACACACCAGAACACACACACACACACACACACACACACAAGCCTAGGCACAGATCCCCGCACACCAGAACACACACACACACACACACACACACACACACACCAGCCTAGGCACAGATCCCCACACACCAGAACACACACACACACACACACACACAAGTCTAGGCACAGATCCCCACACACCAGAACACACACACACACTGTACACGCCTCACACAAACGCACTCAAGCGTCGGCACACACACACACACCCAGGAGCGCCAGGGCCCGTTGAGAGACAGCTCCACGACCCGACCCCAGAGCTGCTCCGTCAGTTCCCCACCATCTAATCCACCTGCTACGGGCAAAACCCATCACGTTGTCCAGAATGAAGAACTACCGAAGCTCTGAGACAACTGCTACTTCTTCATCCTGAGCTGGTCGAGGTGTCAAACGGAGCAAGGCTCCTCAAGAACTGGCCTCAGATCAGCCTCAGATCCCGGGGACCGGCAGGAGGCCACGCCTCCAAACAACATGGCCGCCGTTACGGTAGCACCACACAAACACGGGCAGCGTTAAACCAGTCCAAATAAAATAGCACAGCACTTTGAACCGAGTCTTACCTGGGGATGGTCGGTGACCGCCGATGAAAGAAGCGTTGCCATTGGTCATCGGAAGGGTTCCGAAGTCAAGATTCAGCATTCCCATTGGCCGTTTGGACAGGGCGACGCGGGGCCAGTTGTGGGAGAAAAGTGACAGAATCATCATTAGCGTTTTCTTTCATTTCCTCTGATCTGAGCTCATCCCGTCACGTCAGAGTCATGTCACCTTTTAGAAGGTCACTAAAGGTGACATTAACGCACCATTAACATTAAGGCTATCCCCTCGCATACACGTCACCTTCGCTGAGCTAAGCTAAAGCTATGTGGTAAGACCCACTTCAACATGTATTGTAAGGGTGCTACCCAGCAAACACACAACGTCAGGGAGACGTTCAGATCATGTCTTAATAACGTCCGTCGGTCCTGAACCCTGTTTGTACGTCTGCTGGACCCCTCAATATTCACACGTCTGGCTTGGACCCCTCTAAGACGTCTGTGGACGTGCAGAACGGGTTCAATATCTGAACGTCTAAAAAAAACATTCATTCTGGCTCCTAATTGGATGTCTTTGGACGTCCGAAAAAGACGAAAAAGACATCTAAAAGATGTCTTTTAAACGTGTCTTTGCTCAGTGGCTAGCTTCCGCCAGCTAATCTGACCTTTCAGCGTTGCCTTAGCTCCCAGCCAACGCTAGCGTAGAATCCATCAGCGTTCCTCCGCCGTGCTACTGAACACTCCCTCACACTGTACCCCCGCTGCCCTGGAGGTAGGCGTCTGGTGGGTCCCCACACCTCCCGCACAACCCCCATCAACATGGTCTGCGTTCCGAATCGCATACTTCTACTTCTTACTACCAGTACCTACTACAGCGGCCCTTAGAAAGTACGTACTTTGCAAGCAGTAGGCATCCAATTGGGACATACTACCTTGTCATAACATTGCGCCTTGAAATTAGCCCACATCCGTCGCTGTCCATAACGCGACATTCGTCTACAGCTGTCACGACTCGCACATGTGACGCACATTTCCGCTGCGCACAGGATTGTGGGTCAGAATAGCCAGAAAAGCCTGCTGGCTTGCATACTGCGAAATACGACCGGATGTAGTAGGACATCCTGGTATTTTTTCCATACTGCATGTGGCATACTATGTATTGGGACATACTACATCCTGTTTTGGCATACTATATAGTAGGGTAGTATGCGATTCGGAACGCAGCCCTGGTCAATATATTTAATTAGGAGCGTGTAGTCGGGACTAAATGAAAAACGAAGACAAGTGTAGCCAACTCTGTGAAGTGAGTTAATTAAGCAATAAACCACTCGAGAGGCCGTGTGTTATAGTGATTTTATAATTTAGGGGGCGTTGTTAAAACTGTTATAGCTGTTATAAAATCACTATAACACACGGCCTCGAGTGGTTTATTGCTTTTATACAACGGTTACTACGGCTATTAGTGCAAAATAAACACACAGCAATGTAAAATATTAACATTTATTCAAAATGAAGCATCATTCCCTCAATTCCGCCGAGCAAAATAGTTCCCCTAACAAAAGGGTTGCCAAGCAACAACAACAACTACAATGCATTGGATCAAATGGGAGGCGCGTTAATACTGAAAATGGAACGATATGCGGTCCCAGGTGTGTGTTACAAAGTATTTTAACACGGCTTCCAGCCAATCAGAATCAAGAACCAGAACGAACCGTTGTATAACGTGGAATAAAGTCCGAGTAGCCTAAATCGCACTTTATGTGCCAGATATGCTACTAACAGCTCGACTCGCTAGGAATACTTGAACGGTGGAAAAATGACCAATCAGAGGCCAAATCAGCCTCTCTCTGTACGGGCCAATCATCCCTCCGCGCACAAAAGTCAATCTTTTCCCAGAAGTCCTCGGCTGGGTTCTGAGCACTCAGATCATCATCAACCATCATCACCCACCGTGGAGGCGGGAGCTAAATAGGCGCTGTGCGCTGATGGTAACTGTTTGAACCTTCAGACCTGTCTGGTGAGATTCTGTGATCAAAACTATTGATCGGGGGACGGTGGAGGAAGGTGGCAGACGCGGCTCTTCAAACGAGCTCCTCATCACTTCAACAGGGATTGATTTCTACTTAGCCTCCCCCAGCTCAGGCTAACCCGCTGTATCCCCCGGCGCCTCGATAAAATCATCACGCGTTTTCCACAGCCCTGGTAATCTCGCCATCTCGCCCTCGGTGCTAAAGTGTAGGTGTGGTGCATTCTGGGAATACGGGGTGTGGAGTTCTTAGCTGTGTTCGGAATCGCTCCCTCGTTCCCTCACTCCCTATTCCCTATATGGGGTTCACCATGTAGTGAACTACCTAGGGAACGGAGAACATGTAGGGTACATGCGCTGTTCCCCTGGAAATCAAGGTGAATTGTGGGTAATAAATAGTGGACTATATAGGGAACGAAAATTCTGTGGAGAATTCGGATACTACAAACAAAATGGCTGACGCCCTATATAGTGCACTATATAGTGAATAGGGAGCGAT
This sequence comes from Borostomias antarcticus, assembly GCF_949987555.1. Classification (NCBI taxonomy): domain Eukaryota; kingdom Metazoa; phylum Chordata; class Actinopteri; order Stomiiformes; family Stomiidae; genus Borostomias; species Borostomias antarcticus. The sequence continues at coordinate 701,918 of NC_140265.1, read as the reverse complement.
TCCGAACACAGCTCTTATTTTTGGTACGTGCGATGCCAAGGACCCCACGGGGGTGAGGGGTGGGGGGGGCAAGGTTAGGGTGGACCCCTGCCTAATGCCCCCTGTCGTCCCGCTAATACGCGACGGCGTGACGTTAATAAAAACATTCACCCGGACGCCAGGGCCGAGAGAACTGTCACCCGGACTGTGACGACCTGATGGCGGGCGAGTCGCCTCGGCGGAAAGAGAGAGAGAGAGAGAGAGGCGCGCTGGCTTAGACGATCGCCCGCTCGCACGCGCTCGTAAATATTAATGGAGACGCTCGGCGCGTCGGGGGCCGCGGGGGCCGGGACGCATGACTGACGCTGAGGGTCTATGTGGGTGACAACCCCCCCCCCCCCTCCCACACACACACACACACACACACCCTGCGTACGCGTGTCTCCGGATGCACTCTGCCTTTCTAAACAGGCACACAGCTAGACGCCCGTCCTCTCAATACAGGCCCATTATACGGGGGGAATGGCATTTCCTTAGTGCGATGGTTGGCATTTGGCCTGATGGATTTATTGACATTTGGGGTTTTGCTCCGGATCTGTGGCTCTTTAGGGAGAGAAAATATCGTCTATATCACTGACCTCATTCCACGCCTTCCCCACAAATTGGTCGTATCCCCTCGATATGATTGTCTCCGAGCCCCCCCGTGTGTGTGTGTGTGCGTGTGTGTGTGTGAGAGAGTGTGTGTTAATGTGAGTGTGAAGGTGTGTGGAGGGTGGGGGCGGGGGCGGTGTGTGTGTCTGTGTGTGTGTGCGCGTGCGTGTGTGTGTGAGTGAGAGAGAGAATGTGTGTTAATGTGAGTGTTTGTGGAGGGTGGGGGCGGGTGTGTGTGTGAGAGAGAGAGTGTGTGTTAATGAAAGAGTGTGTGTGGAGGGTGGGGGCATGTGTGTGTGTGTGTGTGTGAGAGAGAGAGAGAGAGAGAGAGAGAGAGAGAGTGTGTGTTAATGTAAGAGTGTGTGTGGAGGGTGGGGGCATGTGTGTGTGTGTGTGTGTGTGTGTGTGTGTGTGTGTGTGTGTGTGTGTGTGTGTGTGTGTGAGAGAGAGAGAGAGAGTTAATGTAAGAGTGAGTGTGTGTGGAGGCGGGTGTGTGTGTGAGAGAGAGAGAGTTAATGTAATAGTGAGTGTGTGTGAAGGGTGGGGGCAGGTGTGTGTGGGTGTGTGTGGGGGGGGTGTTTGATATTAAAGACTGGACCACACACAGAGCCCTACCCAGTCTGATGGTCTGCTCATAGTAATGGGCTGGAATCATCCGAGACTAGTTCTGACAGCGGTCGGAGCACGGCATCACTAATCGTCCGTTTCCCGCCCACATCCTTCTGGATGAGCGGCAGCCTCACGTGCGCGGCGCTGCGCCCTGTCATCAGGACTTTCTGATTCTCCGCATTGGCCATTCGCTGCGCATGCTAAGCGTGGCTTTGGTCCTGAGGGGAGGTCCTAACTGAATGGTGATTATTCATCGCTCTTCTAATGACAGTAATCGACTCCAAACCGCTCAAAGGCAGATAGAGAGCAGAGAGCCTGCAGGGTCTGTATGCGTGTGTGTGTTCGTTTGTTGTGTGTGTGTGTGTGTGTGTGTGTGTGTGTGTGTGTGTGTGTGTGTGTGTGTGTGTGTGTGTGTGTGTGTGTGTGCAGCGCCGTTGTTTAGCGGTGAAAGGTGATGATGATTATAAGGGCCCACAAGCAAGCAGGGCCCACAAAAAAAACAAGAGGTCCCTCTTTCTATGAGGAAATTATTCTGCATGTAGATCAGTCACACTAATGCTGCATCAGAATTCAAATTAAGCCACAAATAATGCAATACAGATGAAAAAACGTTTAATTTCCTGAGCAATACCCCCCTTCTTAAATGGTTTGGTCCATGCCATGGTTCAATATCCCCCTTCTTAAATGGTTTGGTCCATGCCATGGTTCAATATCCCCCTTCTTAAATGGTTTGGTCCATGCCATGGTTCAATATCCCCCTTCTTAAATGGTTTGGTCCATGCCATGGTTCAATATCCCCCTTCTTAAATGGTTTGGTCCATGCCATGGTTCAATATCCCCCTTCTTAAATGGTTTGGTCCATGCCATGGTTCAATATCCCCCTTCTTAAATGGTTTGGTCCATGCCATGGTTCAATATCCCCCTTCTTAAATGGTTTGGTCCATGCCATGGTTCAATATCCCCCTTCTTAAATGGTTTGGTCCATGCCATGGTTCAATATCCCCCTTCTTAGATGGTTTGGTCCATGCCATGGTTCACGCTGGCAAGTCTCACCTCTTTTGACATTAACGTCACTAAACCGGCTGACTGTCAAATACTAGCACAGCACTAATAGCCTAACGTTAAATCATAAACATCAAGCCCAAACATAAATCCGACAACGTTAGTTACCATTAACTAGACAGCTACTACAGTTCTAGTAAGCTAAATGTTCTCTAGCCAGCCTCAACCACTGCACTGTTCTAGTGAGGTGGCTACTGTTAGCTAGCTTGCCAGCTGGCACACTTGCAAATACTTCCTGTCCAAATAAATACATAAAAGTCCAGTAGCAGCAGCCAGGACACATGTTTCTATTCTCTTGAATGCTTATTATATTATATAATATTATAATGTGCTATGCTAGCTAGCCGGTCCTGTTGACATGTCTTTTTAAAACCTTTATGTGCACAGAATCAGCTGTGGCCCCTCTGATCTAGACACCCACTCCCAGCCCCCAGAAGATGCTTTAGATGGTGAGTGACTGACTGGTAGACACTGGTTGGCTATTAAACTTATTACTAAACTACTGTACTGCTATGAATAGCAAAATGTAGATGTAAGTTAACCCAGGTTACGATAGCCTACATATGGAACAGTTACATTACATAAAGAAATGAATGGTTAATAAATAAATACATAAATAGTGTATAGTGTTAGGGGACAGAGGCGGAGGGATGCACTAGCCCCTCTAGTTAATATTTAATATTATCTCAGTTTTGTTCATAAAGCAGGTTTTCCCTATGGATAAAAACCCATTATTGAAATTCTAAAGCTCCAACAGTGACATATATAACATGCAGCTGGAGGACCCATAGATATCTATGGAAGGGAGGCTAGCCTTAGGGCGGGTTCTTTTATATTAAATCAATGTAATGCCTTTTTTCTTGTTAATTTGTGATTGGCCAAAACGCTGAAAAATTACCACAAGGGAGGACAGTACTCCGGCCCTGTCTGAACAGGATTCAGATATTGACATTTTGTTAGTCCAATCACATTCCAGATTCCAGATTCACCACAGTGAAGGCCGATTGAGTCGGCGTTGATGTCTGTGTTTCTCTTCCCTGTGCCATTGGAGACTTTTTGTGTGTTCGTAGCTCCATAATATAATACATCCGAAAGTATTATGGGACATATTATACATCAAACTATTAATCTATTTGTCTTGATTCTAGCCATCTAAATATCCAAGCTGACGTAAATACTTTTTGAGCTAGAGCCGTCTGAACATTAGCTCAGGCCCTGTGTGTGTGTGTGTGTGTGTGTGTGTGTGTGTGTGTGTGTGTGTGTGTGTGTGTGTGTGTGTGTGTGTTTATTAGCTCAGGCCCAGACCATGTGTGTGTGTGTGTGTGTGTGTGTGTGTGTGTGTCTGTGTGTGTGTTTATTAGCTCAGGCCCAGTCTGTGTGTGTGTGTGTGTGTGTGTGTGTGTGTGTCTGTGTGTGTGTTTATTAGCTCAGGCCCAGTCCATGTGTGTGTGTGTGTGTGTGTCTGTGTGTGTGTTTATTAGCTCAGGCCCAGTCCATGTGTGTGTGTGTGTGTGTGTGTGTGATTGTGAGCGTGTGTGTATTAGTTCAGGCCCAGTCTGCTCTGTCCCTCATCATCATCATCATCATCATCTTCATCATCATCTTCATCATCATCCACATGCTTGTAGGAGCTGGAAACCTGCTACAGCTGCGGGTGCCGAGTGCATCTGGAGGACATATTCCTGCTTGAGTGTGTGTGTGTGTGTGTGTGTGTGTGTGTGTGTGTGAGTGTGTGTGTGTGTGTGTGTGTGTGTGTGTGTGTGAGTGTGTGTGTGTGTGTGTGTGTGAGTGTGAGTGTGTGTGTGTGTGTGTGAGTGTGTGTGTGTGTGTGTGTGTGTGACAGGGACAGAGGAGGAGAGGAGACGTTAAGTGTCCTGATTCATCACCCTGGCCTCGGCCCTGAGGGTCTGGGAGGGACACTGAAGGACGGGGGGGAGGGGGGGGGGGACAGAAAGAGGGGGGGGGGGGGGGGAGAGACAGAAAGAGGGGGGGGGGGGGGGTTGGAGAGAAGGAAAGAGGGGGGGGTGGGGGTGGGGGACAGAAAGAGGGGGGGGGGGGTGGAGAGACAGAAAGAGGGGGGGGGGGTGGAGAGACAGAAAGAGGGGGGGGTGGGGGGGGGGACAGAAAGAGGGGGGGGGGTGGAGAGACAGAAAGAGGGGGGGGTGGAGAGACAGAAAGAAGGGGGTGGGGGGGGGGGCAGAAAGAAGGGGGGGTGTGGGGAGGGGGGGTGTTGAGATGTAATAATCATGGGGGTACAGTGTGAAGAGAGAATGCCTTAGTAAGGACGGTGAAAGTGAGAATGAGAAAGAGGAGAGAGAGAGAGACGTAGAGAGAGAGAGAGAGGGACAGAGAAAGAGAGAGAGAGAGAGAGAGACGTAGAGAGAGAGAGAGGGACAGAGAAAGAGAGACAGGTCAGTGAGCTCTCTCCTCTCCTCTGATCCTCCAGCCCCCCTAGCAATGTGGCCTAGATCCCACACCACCCTCTCCCCCTCTCCCCCTGGCGTCCGCCCCCCACCCGCGTCACCTACCCCCCCCCCCCAGCAGGCTCCGCCCGTGGAACCACTTCCTGTTCAGTTAGCCAGTGAGGGAGAGCGCGTTCGCTCTATCTGGGATATCAACCTGCTACCACTCCCATTTGGACCAGGGCTGGCAAGATTCACGAGAGTGTGTGTGTGTGTGTGTGTGTGTGTGTGTGTGTGTGTGTGTATGTGTGTGTTTTGTCCTCCCAGCCAGTTTATAAAAAGCTGCTCTCGCGGTCACCAGAGAGAGTTTGACTGTCATCTGGAAGCCATCGTCACATCTGCCCATCCAGCCGACGGCGTTCACCAAACACTAAGATCCAGCCTTCCCTTCATCCATAGCACACTAACGCCAATTAACGCTCTCTAAGTGTACTGGGAAATGACTCCCCACCACATCAGCCAATGGCTTCAATTCCCCGTATTAGCACTCGAAATGGAAGTGCCCTCGCCATTTGTGTGTTGTTCAAAATGTCCCATTACAACAAGTGACACTTCTATCTAGTTCAGAAATGTCAGTTGGTCGCTCAACAGGCGGGTTAGAATCACTTTGCAGCTGTGTGTTTATAAAAATGAGAGGGAAATTGATTTCACCTCAGTACACAAGTCACTATCTCGTGTGTGAAACTGTCTTGAGTGTTAGACGAAGTACAAACTAGCTCTGCCGAAGCTGTTCTGATGTTCAGGGTAGCTTCCCAGCAAACGCAACGTCAGGGAGACGTTCAGATCATGTCTTAATAACGTCCGTCGGTCCTGAACCCCGTTTGTACGTCTGCTGGACCCCTCAATATTCACACGTCTGGCTTGGACCCCTCTAAGACGTCTGTGGACGTGCAGAACGGGTTCAATATCTGAACGTAAAAAAAAAACATTCATTCTGGCTCCTAATTGGATGTCTTTGGACGTCCGAAAAAGACAAAAAAAGACATCTAAAAGACGTCTTTTAGACGTGTCTTTGCTCAGTGGGTTGGGGTGAGGAGCTGGGTTGAGCAGGAAGAGGATTCCACAGCGGTCCAATGGCGTACATGATCATGACACGCACTCTCATGGTCACGAGACACGCCCTCTCAAGTCTAGGTATTTGGATAAACAATTCACGGCCTTAAGGAGTCTTCTCACACCTGATAATAACGATTATTACTACATGTATTTCAACAAAATGTCCCTGATGCAGACGGAACAGACATTTATCTTGTTGTTGGGAAGAGACAGGGTATTTATTTAAAGAAAGAGGCAGACTGTGTTTTAACTCTCGTGTGGGCGCGAACAGACGAGTAATAGATGTACGATAAGCGGGAAAACCAGCTACACACAGCTAGCGCAGAAACACCGCTAGCATTGCGAAGAGTCAATTACAAATTTGATTCAATTAAGCAGTAACACACGAGAGGGAGTGCTTTATCATTATCTAGCTCTAACCGTGATAATGTGCAATCTCAAGTGCGTTATTGCTTTGACACAACAGCACTGCATTGTGGTTATTTTTTTTAAAGATGGGTTTGTAGTGTTCAATTTTGCTAAACCGCATTGCTTTCAGCCATCGCCAAACTGTAATAGTTCTCCATTAGTTTACCGTTGCTACCGTGTGACACCAGCTGACAGCGTTTATAGAGTAATACCTCCACCACTGATTGGCCCATTGGTATATTGTGGTTATTGGCACAGCTCTGAATGTGTCTTGGCCAATCACAACGCGCGTTCGGACCTAGCTGTTGTATGAAAGGTACTTAAATCCCATTTTCTTTCTCAGTGAAGTGTTTTCTTAGCCATCTATAGCAGACTAAATCGACATATTAGCCTCGTTCTATCTTGAGAAAGTGTTGTTTGTGAAAACCCCTCTCCGTTTGTGTTTTTGTTTGTCTACTTGTTTTTGTTTACTTGTTGACATAGGTGATAGCTAGGCTTGTTGTCGTTGTCTCGCTAAAATGATGTCATATCATTGCTGTTTTGTCCTGGTGATGAATAGCTACCTGTGTCCAGTTAAACGAAAGCTCTCTGTCTTTACAGAGATAATAGCAGCCCGTCAGGCAGTTGTCGTCCATTAGGAGTCGGGGGAGGGGCGTGTCCCCCTCGCTCGTTATGGCCAGGGTCGGGGGAGGGGCGTGTCCCCCTCGCTCGTTATGGCCAGGGTCGGGGAGGGGCGTGTCCCCCTCGCTCGTTATGGCCAGGGCGAGTGAGCGGGCGCTGGGGTCACAACTCAGGGGTTATTTGTGTGCGATGGAGGGAGAAATATTCCCATCCACACTCACACTCTCTCTCTCACACACACACACACACACGCACACACACACACACACACGCATGGGTGGTACAGTCCAGAGCACATGGGACACATACTGTACTCGTGCACACGCGCACGCATGCAGGTGTGTGTGCGTGCGTGTGTGCGTGCTTGCGTATGTGTGTGCGTGTGTGTGTGTGTGTGTGTGTGTGTGTGTGTGGTAATAAAGGAGCTCGCTGCTCACAGCGGGAGGTGTCTGGTTACTCTGTCACAGCAGACAGGAAGCCATCAGCAGAGTAACCCTGTCATGACATCACTTCCCCCAGGTGGAACAATGCATGAGTCCCTGGTCTTCAACCAGAACAACTCTACCACCAGACTGAGCTTAAACTACTATTGTATTATATTATATTGCACTGTAATTTAGATTGCTATTCTTTCACTTTGCCTTCAGCACTAGATTATCTTCTTAGTCACTTGTTTTAGAAGGAAGATGCACTTGTGAGTTTTGGCAAGTAGTAGTGGACTGGCTTTTCCTACGTTAAATGCAATTATTGTTAGTCGCTTTGGATAAAAGCGTCTGCTAAATGACTGTAATGTAATGAAATGTAACTACGTATTATCTCCTAATGTCAAGCTAAAAGCAGAACAACGGTACCATCAAACTGAGCTTTACACTACGTATTATCTCCTCATGTCTAAAAGTGCTTTCTCCCTCGTTCTTTCTGAGTTTGGCCCCAGCTGTTCAGTGAAGGGGGGATAGGGGGCGGGTCGACCCCCGTCGCTGGCTCTCGACCAATCGCCATCCGTCACTCGGCGGGTGGGGCGTGACCCTTCTATTTCCAGGCCTGCTGGGATATCGATCCGACCGACCCCGCCACGGCACCTCCACTCTCATCCATCGGACGATTTGAAAGGTGGGTGGATGGAGAAAAAGGGGGGGGCGGGGGGGGGGGGGGGAGAAAAATAAATCTGTAAAGAAAAACTGAAATTGCCCTCTCCATCTCTGTCTCCAGCTGAGAGTCCTCTGACATCCACCTTCTGAGTTGTTGATATTCTCGTCCTCTCCTCCTCTCTGGACGATGTCTGTCCTCCCGCCGGGACGACTGGACACCTCTGTACCGACATCCCACGGAGGTCAAGGGCAGACAGCCCCTCGCTGGGTCGCAGTGGCGCCGCCAGAACGATTTAATAGGTGTGGCCAGTTGGGAGCGGTAGAATTGGTGGCGGAGCTACCGAAGCAGTGCATGGTGGGAGGTTTGTGTGTGTGTGCCAGCGTAGAAGGACTCTGAGAAGTGGTGTAATAATTTTACATGTAATAAAACAGCAACAGGCCTACAAGGAATACTAGGCCTCTTTTTTAAGGCGTCAAGAACGACCAATATTATATAATTTCTGCGATTAATTATGTCAACCTTATAGATACGTAAGCATGGACACACTACGTTTACATGGACTGCAATAATCTAACTATTGACCTTATTCTAAATAAGACAATATTTAGATTGGCGTTTACATATGTTGCTTATAGAATATTTCATCTGTCTTCAGTTTACGTTACAGAATAGTCTGATTTATGATTTCAGACGCACACCCATACATGTTCCTCCTGCCATGCACATGTAGAAGACATCATTTTGCGAAAGCTTCAAGCCGTTACGGAGAATTGCATGCCGATAGACGCAGTCCGAGAACTCGGACAACAGGGTGCCTAGATCTGTCCGTGTGGGCAGCAGGAAGCAGGCAGGGGTGGAGCTAGGGGTGTGTTGCATTGACGTCGGTCAAAAGCGTCTGGCTTCTAATACTATAAATTCGTTTTTTTCTTTGAAAAATACACATATTTCACGAGGGCTGGCCAATGGGGTGGCAAAGCAATTTTTCGGGGTGGGCTGTGCCACCGCTTGCCACCCCTTGGGGGCGCCACTGCTTTGTCGGACAGCCAGTCATCATGCGTCATGTCACAGGCGTGGTTTGACCTCTGCCAGTGCAGACGGGGTCGAAGAATCCGACCTAGAACCAGGTGGACCCGAGGTTAGTGTGACTGCTGATAAAAACAGACCGATACTGATAACGTCATTATGGAGTGTGTCGATTAGGAGTGATTGGGGACCGTCATCGACTAAGCTTTCTTTAGGTCTGTCTCTTAAATGTCACTCCATTGACCGCCAGAGGTCGTATTGGGGCGGCTGTAGCTCAGTTGGTAGAGCGGGTCGTTCAGTGATCGAAGGGTCAGTGGTTCGAATCCCAGCTCCGACTGTCCACATGTCGAAGTGTCCTTGAGCAAGACACCTAACCCCGAATTGCTCCCAGTGAGCAGGTTAGCACCTTGCATGGCAGCTACCGCCATTGGTGTGTGAATGTGTGTGTGAATGGGTGAGTGAGAGGCCATTGTAAAGCGCTTTGAGTGCCGCTAAGGTGGAAAAGCGCTATATAAGTGCAGTCCATTTACCATTTACCATATTGGC
>NC_140265.1:682412-687412 GCF_949987555.1 Borostomias antarcticus | reverse complement strand
AAATTCTTGAGCTGTGATTGAGATGTGTGTCAGATAGGCAGGGCTGGCACTGTTGAGATATGAACTTTATTGAAGGATAAACCGCTCGAGATGAATCATCATGTCTTCAAGGGATTCTTTTGAAGCACAGATACAAGAGCAGTACAGCAATTCAAAAAACAGACTTGTAGGCCTACTCGTATCGACACCCACACACTCACAACCGCCAACCCACCACAAACCCTTTATAAAGAATTAGACACAATCAAAAACTAGGTCTGCGAGCAGCAGTGAGCGGACCCTCGCACCCCACGCGTGTCGGGGTGCGGCGCCGTTAAAGGGTGTGCTATTTCGGTGTCCAGTACTGAGAGAAACTTCCTGTCACCAGTAGGTGGCGCTCTAAGCGTGGCTCAATACCGACGCATAGATGTGTTCAGGACGGTACCTTGATGAAGCGTGAGAAATGTTGTGTAAATCGGACAATGTATGTAGAAGTTATGATGACTTCCTGCTTGACCTGTAGGCGGCGCTATAAGTATGACTCAATACTGACCTACAGATGTGTTCAGGACAGAACCTTCATGAAGCGTGAGAAATATCGGACAAATTGGATAATGTATGGAGGAGTTATGGGGACTTCATGTTTTATGGCGAAATGTCAATATTTGGCGGGGCGCCACGGCAAGGGTGTTTGGTGAAAACTCTTTTTTTGTATAACTTTTGATCACAAAGGTCATAAGATGAAGCTGACCGAATATGAAGTTGATCGGGTGAAATCTGTAGGAGGAGTTTGTTAAAGTACGAGGCATGGAAATGGTAAAAACAAGGAAAAAATGGCACATTAAGAGCAAAATGGCTGACTTCCTGTTGGATGTTGGGTATAGGTCCAAGAGACATTTTAGTGTGTCTCGATGAACTACATATGCTCACCGAATTTCGTTCTCCTACATCAAACTGAAATGTGGGGCTCGCCATTTTAAATTTTCCAGTGGGCGCTCTTGAGCCGTTTTGCCACGCCCATTTCCGTCACCCATGAAATATTAAAATTGACGTATCTGCAAAGTTTCATGCGTTTTCACCGATGTTTAGGCCGCCAAAAAGGCATTTGTTTGGGGAGAAGAAGAAGTAGAAGAAGAAGAAGAAGGAGAAGAAGAAGGAGAAGGAGAAGAAGGTAGGAGAATAATAATCCTTACAATCTCAATAGGGCCTCTCACCGCACAAAACACATTTTCAAATGAGCAAATAGTGATGTTTTAAAAATGTACAGTGAGGAGATGGATCAGAGAGTCAGGCCAGCTGTTCCAATCAGATGGGACTTCACATTTAAAGGGCCGACGCCAGCTTCTTTAGTGATGTTGGGAACAAAAAGAGAAGGGACCTGAACATGTGAATATGAGGATCATATGGAACTAGAAGGATAGTTAAGAAAAATACATGTAAACCTAATTGCAACCAATGCAAATGCTTTCTAGAATTTAGAGATCGCCAGTGAAGCGATTGGTGAAGTTGATCATCGTCATTTCTGCTGCTCTCTGCTCATGAAACCAAACATTACCTAAAGTAGTTTGGCAAAGAAGTTAGTTATGCTCAATATATCTTCACCTCTTGACTGATGTTTTATTCTTCTACCATTTTGAGCTGAGTGCAGCTAATTTGACAGCCCTGTGCAGGTTGAAGATGAAGACGACAGGGGTAGCCGCGACGCAGAGAGCAGAGCGACTACGAGAGTCCGACAGTGACAGAATGTAGAGCTGGTTTAATTAGGCTACATCTCAATTCCACTGACTCATTCATTCCGTCCTCCACGCGGCTTCAACTCCCACCGGTTTCAGAGGCGAGCGTTTCGTTTGATCCTCTGCCAGGTCGTCAGGGGGTGGGACCTAACTACTACCCGTCTCTTCTACTACTATTGTATTTGCATCCCAGATCCATCCATCAAAAACAGACCCTCCGTCTATCTTTACCGGAGGTCCGTGGAGAGCCGGTTCTGGAAGGTTCCGTAGCCGCCCCACATCTGGCGGGAACACAATCATTATCTAGAACGGCCGTGGTAAACTCCGGCGGTGCTGCGGTAACCGTAGCGCAGCGCCGCCGGAGTCAGACGCCTCAAACAGCCACCGCCTCTCACAGCTAGCGCTGTAGCTGCATGGCTAATGGTGCTGAAAGGTGCATAGGAAAAATTGCTTCCAAATAATAGTACTTTAGTGCTAAGTGTGACCGAGACGTGTAACGCCTGCTGGGCTATGTGCTTTTATAAAAATGACTACTGATTATAATGTCTTCACCTGACCAAGCAGCCTAAATGGCTCCACTCAAGACAGATGGTGATAACTGTAATTGCGTCCCATTTATGGTTCTGACTGAGGCAGAGTAGACAGAACAAGGCCATTAGTACTGCCCAGAAAGAACACTCGCTCTCCCAGGAAACAGGTCAAACGCATAGCTTTTACATGGCTTCGAAATGAATGTCAATTTACACAAATACAGTGTGCAAATAGAACTGTTTACTTGTTATAGCCAATGGCTGCTGTGTGTGGGATGTAATGTACTCGAGCATGACTCAGACCCGGCGTACAGTATGGCACATCGTGTTCATCCTCTATTCCCTCTCTCTCTTTCTCTCTCTCCCCATCTCTCTCTCTCTAACAGACACACACACAAACACAAGACTCACAGACTCACACAGACAGCTGGACAGACACACATGTCAAGTATAGAAGTGACTGCAAATTAGCAGCAGCTCTACTAACCCCCATGACTGGCTGTCCATCTGTTCATGTTGTCTCAAGAGCAACATAAAATTAGCTCCTGTGACAGCATTAAAAACCAAGAGCCCTCGACGGAACCATACTAGAACGGAATCATCTCATTCCATCCCATAATAAACCGGTGGCTGCTCGTATCTTTTTTATGACAGTGCGACATTGTGACTTACGGTAATTGGAACCCTGACAAGGCTTGTCCAAGGCATGGTGAGGGTATTCCTGGTACCCAGCATGCACCGGGACATTTGCTAGCAGGCTCCTAGAGAGTGTGTGTTCTAGATTGTTCTAACCGGTTCTTGGAGAGTGTGTGTTCTAGATTGTTCTAACAGGTTCTTGGAGAGTGTGTGTTCTAGATAGTTCTAACAGGTTCTTGGAGAGTGTGTGTTCTAGATTGTTCTAACAGGTTCTTGGAGAGTGTGTGTTCTAGATTGTTCTAACAGGTTCTTGGAGAGTGTGTGTTCTAGATAGTTCTAACAGGTTCTTGGAGAGTGTGTGTTCTAGATTGTTCTAACAGGTTCTTGGAGAGTGTGTTCTAGATTGTTCCAACAGGTTCTTGGAGAGTGTGTGTTCTAGATTGTTCTAACAGGTTCTTGGAGAGTGTGTGTTCTAGATTGTTCTAACAGGTTCTTGGAGAGTGTGTGTTCTAGATGGTTCTAACAGGTTCTTGGAGAGTGTGTGTTCTAGATTGTTCTAACAGGTTATTGGAGAGTGTGTGTTCTAGATTGTTCTAACAGGTTCTTGGAGAGTGTGTTCTAGATTGTTCTAACAGGTTCTTGGAGAGTGTGTGTTCTAGATGGTTCTAACAGGTTCTTGGAGAGTGTGTGTTCTAGATTGTTCTAATAGGTTCTTGGAGAGTGTGTGTTCTAGATTGTTCTAACAGGTTCTCGGAGAGTGTGTGTTCTAGATTGTTCTAACAGGTTCTTGGAGAGTGTGTGTTCTAGATTGTTCTAACAGGTTATTGGAGAGTGTGTGTTCTAGATTGTTCTAACAGGTTCTTGGAGAGTGTGTTCTAGATTGTTCTAACAGGTTCTTGGAGAGTGTGTGTTCTAGATGGTTCTAACAGGTTCTTGGAGAGTGTGTGTTCTAGATTGTTCAAGCTGCCTCTTGGATACACTGTTCTGTGTGTGTTCTAGCAGACTCTTGGGCAATTTACATTACATTACAGTCTTTAAACAGGCACTTTTATCCCAAGCGACTTACAATAATTGCATTTAACGTAATCAATGTACTACAACTCCCCAGAACTCACAAGTGCATCTCCTTTCTAAACAAGTAACTAAGAGAGTTATCTAGTGCTGAGGTCAGAGTGCAAGATCAGCAAAATACAAATACAATAGGTGCTTAAGAGGAAGGTAATGGACTACACTTATCTAGCGCTTTTCCACCTTAGCGGCACTCAAAGCGCTTTACAATGGCCTCTCATTCACCCATTCACGGTAGCTGCCATGCAAGGTGCTAACCTGCTCATTGGGAGCAATTTTGGGGTTAGGTGTCTTGCTCAAGGACACTTCGACATGTGGACAGTCGGAGCTGGGATTCAAACCACTGACCATTCAATCATTAAACGACCCGCTCTACCAACTGAGCTACAGCCGCCCCAAGAAGAAGAAGGGTCTGGATAATACTTCTTGAAGAGCTGAGTTTTGACCCTGTGGCGAAAGGTGGGCAGCGACTCCACAACGTGTGACCTAGTCTCAAACGGAACACTTCACGCATGTCTTTGTGCATTCCTGCTACCTGGAAGATGTGTGATTGTGTTAACACTGCTGGAGTGTTGGTATCGGTATTTTAAGAAAGAACGACACCGCACATCTGGTCTAGATGCAAAAAAAGATTTAAAAGGACAACGTTTCGGCGGTAGCCTTCATCACAGTCTTGTATGTTCATGGGCAAGTCTCTTACGCACCTGAGGGAAATCTCAGTGACAGGTGCGTAGGTGCGTAGATACGTACTACGAGGAAACAGGAATGTCCGCAGTCTTCACTCGTTCAACAAATCCAATTTAACGATACACAGCGTTTCTGTATTGAACATGACCTTCTTGAAGAAGATATAAATCACCATCAGTTTTGTATTGACTTAAATGTCACCATCATCTTGTCCAAAGGAACACGATGAACAGTGTATCTTGGGGAGAAAGTCTACCAGTCATCAGGAGACACGGCGTCCATTTTCATGCAGTAGTTACGCTGATCAATCAATCAATCAATCAATCAATCAATCAATCAATCAATCAATCAAAGCTTTATTTGTATA
>NC_140265.1:674912-677412 GCF_949987555.1 Borostomias antarcticus | reverse complement strand
CAAAGTAGGAACTTTTAACCTCCAGTGTAAACGTATGTAATACTATGTAGGCCTCATCGTCAGGGTCATAAACCTTGTTGTTTCCTCGTCTTCCCACCAACACACACCTCTTATACTGTACCGTGCCACCCCATATACTGTACCGTGCCATCCCATAACTAGACACACATTGCCTGAACAATTCACCCCCACTGTTTCTATGGCAACTAGTCTCATGGCAACTGCAGTGGGTGTAGCTGAAGTCGGTGAGAGAGGGACGGGTGTGAAGTAACAACAGGAAGTCAGAAAGTGTAGATTCTAGGGAAAGGTCTAGCAACGGTAGGATGGATTGCGACGAAGATGACAGTTTCATAATAACAATGGACACTTTATATGCCGTACACAATCAACGGTAACCTCTTCTCTAATGTATCGTTGTCTGATGTCAAACAGAGTTTGAAATTAAAAGTGGTAGCTTGTATTTCAAAGAGACAGTTGTGTTTGTTTCCCCGGCTAATTCTCTCTGTCAGTAATAAAACAGACCTTTCCAAACCGAGCTAATTGCGTTGCTCTGATGTGCCATTTATTCTCCGCTACATCCTGGATGTTGCCTGACAAGATGGGTCGACATATAATATAATTAGATCAAAACAAATGTTAAACCATTACATCAAATAGCTAATTTTGAAAAATCCATCTCTTTAATTGTGGCTGGTTATGGTAGCTGGTCCTGAGGGATGGAGGGAGGGAGGGAGGGAGGGAGGGAGGGAGGGAGGGAGGGAGGGGGAGAGGGAGGGAGGGAGGGATGGAGGGGGAGAGGGAGGGATGGATGGAGGGGGAGAGGGAGGGAGGGAGGAGGAGAGGGAGGGATGGATGGAGGGGGAGAGGGAGGGAGGGAGGGATGGAGGGAGGAAGGGAGGGGGAGAGGGAGGGAGGAGGAGAGGGAGGGGGAGAGGGAGGGAGGGAGGAGAGGGAGGGATGGATGGAGGGGGAGAGGGAGGGAGGGAGGGATGGAGGGAGGAAGGGAGGGGGAGAGGGAGGGATGGATGGAGGGGGAGAGAGAGAGAGAGAGTTCGCGTTTGGAAATACATGGGAGTGAATGCAGCTGACGGCTAACTATGGCTCATTCACCTCCATGTATTTCCAAACGCGAAAACAACGGCAGTGAAAAACAGTCAGAGTCTGGTAATGATGAGTTTGTAACTCCGATAGTGTATTCAGCGTTATTTTGACTATTTCGGTTCTTGAAGTGGTGTTTTTACAGCAAACTTTTAACATTGAAGTCAACGGGCACTTCCGCATCCGCACCCCAGACTGACCAATATGGCTGCCAGGTGAATAAGGCGAATTGTGCCCTTTCTGCTCTTTACACTTGAGGTAATGTCTCAGTAATGAGTCCTGCGGTTGGACAAGCATCGCTGTAATGAACCACTCACAGAAGCACACGGCTCCTGATTGGCTGTAATCAGTCAATCCATTCACTCCATTTATGGCCATTTCACTTGATGCCAATTTCTGAAATTGAAATTGTGTATGTGTGTGTGTGTGTGTGTGTGTGTGCGCATGTGTGTGTGTGCGTGCATGTGCGTATGTGTGTGTGTATGCACACATACAGTACACTTAATAGCACACTTAATAGCAGGAGAGCGATTTTTTGTTTTGTTTCATGCTCTGAATCCTATTAAATGCACACAATTACAGAGCCATTAAAGGCAACGAAATAAGGCCAGGAAGAACTCATTAATGTAAAAGCCAATGATTGAGGCGAGCTCGGCGTGGAAGCCGCCCCCCGACTTTGAATCGAGGAGATGATTAAGCAGCACAGAGAGCGTTTCTGTGGTTATATGTAGGCTTGTGCTATCTTTGTTTTGTAGGAAGCTGTAAAAGTGAACAAACAACAACAAACAACAAAACAGGCCCAGCCACGTGAAAAACAACCGACACACCTACGAATATGCAGTGGGCAAACTCCTGCACAGTTCACTAATAAAACGTCAGGACCGTCGCTCGTTGGTCCGTAGGTTGCCCACTGTCCTCACGTCATCTCCGCTGGTCCATGTGTGAATGAAATTCTCACCAAAGTGTTTTGTTTTCCTACTTGACTGTTGTTCTTACTTTGTAGTTCGTTCCTCTAGAATCAGTCTGTTAAAACTACAAATTGTTCTGTGTGACATCACTTCCCTGTCCTCTTCATCCTGAAACTATGTCACTTCCTTTTTCACGTATAAACTATCGCTTTCGTTCCCCAGTCACTCACTCAGCCTGGATTCACTTCCTGTGCTCGAGTCCGACTTGCAAATCGTAACATAGAATAAACTTATTGTCTTTGTTTGAAACCAGCTTGACCGACCACTCAGCGTGTTCTTTGAAATCTAAACTAAACAAGATTTTTAATTTACACATGCTTTATAGCAGCTCCGGCTATCCTCTCTGCTTCCTGTCAGAGCCACAGCCCGGCACCATAAACGCCACGTTCCTCCATCTGGACAGCGAGGTAGAGGAGGTAATACGAGGCCTTCTA
>NC_140265.1:657335-674712 GCF_949987555.1 Borostomias antarcticus | reverse complement strand
TATCAGTCAAGTTGGATTTATATAGCGCCCTTCATGATACCCAGAGCGCTTTACAGAGTCCAGTATTCATTCAGACACAGTCATACCGGTGGTGGTTAAGCTACATCTGTAGCCACAGCCGCCCTGGGGCAGACTGACAGAAGCGTAGCTGCCAATCAGCGCCTACGGCCCCTCCGACCACCACCAACATTCATCCGTTGCATGTCTTTATGATGGTGGGGGAACCGGAGTACCCGGAGGGAACCCACGCAGGCACGGGGAGAACATGCAAACTCCACACAGAAAGGACCTGGAACGAGCGGGATTCGAACCCAGGACCTTCTTGCTGTGAGGCGACAGTGCTAACCACTGAGACACATGCTTGATACATCAGTAATAACGAGAGCTGCTAGCATTAGCATTTCCGTCTGGGTGAAGTTGTACTATAAACGCTAAAAATAGGACTCAAAATGGTCATGGAAATCGATTAAGATCGAATGATGAGTCAGAAATCTAGAGATCCAACGCTGGACTGACGAACGGAAAGAGGAGCGATAAAAAAACAACTAACGGGATTGATAACGAGAATCCCCCAGGGAGGACCAGACTGAAGCCATCCTGATGATATAAGAAGCTGCATCTTACATGCTGATCACATCAAAGAGAGTGGTCATGTGGACGGAGGAGAGAGGGAGGGAGAGAGAGAGAGAGGGAGGTAGGGAGGGAGAGAGAGAGGGAGAGGGAGAAAGAGAGGGATGGAGAGAGAGAGAGAGACGGGGAGGAACTAAGGAGACAGGGAGGAAGGACACACTGAAGCTCCTAGGAGGGGGGAAGGACACACTGAAGCCCGTTAGGACACACTGAAGCTCCTAGGAGGGAGGAAGGACACACTGAAGGAAGCTCCTAGGAGGGAGGAAGGACACACTGAAGCTCCTTGGAGGGAGGAAGGACACACTGAAGCTTCTAGGAGGGAGGAAGGACACACTGAAGGAAGCTCCTAGGAGGGAGGAAGGACACATTGAAGCTCCTAGGAGGGGGTCATGGGACGCCATCGTTCTTCTGCTCAGGGGTTTGAAGGATGGCCACCGCCACCCCATTCCGCCCAGGGCTGCGGCATCGATGCTATTGATTTATACGTCCGCTACACACACCCATTGCTCAAAACCAGGGATGCTCCACAAGTCTTGGTAAGGCTGTGTGCGTCCGTGTGTGTGCGTCCGTGTGTGTGCGTGCGAGTGCGTGTGTGTTTATTTGCAGGGACTTCTGTGGGCAGGCAGACTTGCTCTTGCTATCATTGCTGATGGAGAGGAATGGTTCATACAGTAGGTACGGATGTGTCCTACAGATCACAATCCATGGAATAATGGCTGGTCGGCCTGGCGAGAATAAACGTTTTTTAGTTCGTTGTACTGCGACATCATATGCCAGCTTCAGAATAAGCTAGCCTGCGATCGTTTGGTAACGTAAGTTCAGGTACCATGTTCCACGGTGGCTAGCTAGCTAGCGTTAGATTTCCCCAGACATGCAACAAGCTCTGCTCTGCACTCCCCTGCTGCTCGCTGGGCTCTGATTGGTCAGTCCACTGTCTCAGCAAATCAGGTCCCGCTGAGAACAATCAGCCCACAGAGTCTCAGTTCAGATCAGGTGAGCCCCGCTAGTCTTTGATTAGTGGTCATAGCCGTCACAGACAACGATCCCAGTTCTCTGCCACCCCTCTCTGCCACCCCACCCCTTAACGGAGACGACTCTCCCTCAAGTCACATTGAGAACATTCATTATCACAGTCCCAAGACCACAGTCATTTGTCTAATTGTTCTCCTACACTCTCCAACGCACACACACACTCTCTCTCACACACACACACACATACACACACAAACTATTCACGCCACTGGTCTCTCAGTAGCAAGAGAGAGCAGACCTACTGTCGTTTTCCTGTATGTTATTATTTTATTTTATCTCGTCGAGAGTGTGACTGGCTAATGACTGCCATCCCTCCAGACCATTCACATCTCAGGACCCTGCAGTGGGCAGAAACGATTGTGTCTGACCCCTCTCTCACTGGTCACAAACTCTTCGATTCAATCCCCTCACTCCATCAGGACCAACAACCTCTCGCCACAAAAACAGCTTCTTCCCGGCCTTATGAACAACGGACAGACACTGTTTTATTTTGTGCATTATTGTAGAATGTATTGCACATTGTCCTTGCACTATGTTCAATGTTGACCAACGCAAACTCCTCATGTGTAAACCTGCTAACTCAATAATTCTGTTTCCGTTTCTGATGTTTGGTTTGGACAGAAATGACCAGTAACAAAAACTGATTTCCAGCTCTTCTGCCTCTTGAATGAACCATCGATCGGCTTCAAATGAGTGAATGTCAGCATATCGGTCTACAGAGAAATACAATTATCTAACAGAGCTGTCCTCCTGGACGTCTTTGAAGAACAGCGAAGCTCTCTCTCTCCTCTTCGGTCAATCTCACCGCCGTGTGTCAACTGAGGAAGATCATGACCCTAACCCTAACCCTAACCAACTAGCAAGAGTATCAATCGAAGCAGAGTGGCAAAACTAATCTCTGAATACAGGCATGCAAACTGACTGCTTTCTCTTGCGCATCTGAAAGCAACATGAATAACAGACCCCGGCCACTGGAACAGCTGGAACAGAGGAAGACCTTGCTCTAAGAACGTACTGAGATCCTTTCAAATTCTTGAGCTGTGATTGAGATGTGTGTCAGATAGGCAGGGCTGGCACTGTTGAGATATGAACTTTATTGAAGGATGAACCGCTCGAGATGAATCATCATGTCTTCAAGGGATTCTTTGAAGCACAGATACAACAGCAGTACAGCAACTGAAAAAACAGACTTGTAGGCCTACTTGTATCGACACCCACACACTCACAACCGCCAACCCACCACAAACCCTTTATAAAGAATTAGACACAATCAGAAACTAGGACTGCGAGCAGCAGTGAGCGGGCCCTCGCACCCCACGCGTGTCGGGGTGCGGCGCCGTGCTGTGCTGTGCTATTTCGGTGTCCAGTACTGAGAGAAACTTCCTGTCACCAGTAGGTGGCGCTCCAAGCATGACTCAATACCGACGCATAGATGTGTTCAGGACGGTACCTTGATGAAGCGTGAGAAATGTAGTGTAAATCGGACAATGTATGTAGGAGTTATGATGACTTCCTGCTTGACCTGTAGGCGGCGCTATAAGTATGACGCAATACTGACACATAGATGTGTTCAGGACCGAACCGTCATGAAGCGTGAGATATATCAGACAAATCGGATAATGTATGGAGGAGTTATGAGGACTTCATGTTTTATGGCGAAATGTCAATATTTGGCGGGGCGCCACGGCAAGGGTGTTTGGTGAAAACTCTTCTTTTTTTTTGATAACTTTTGATCACAAAGGTCTTAAGATGAAGCTGACCGAATATGAAGTTGATCGGATGAAATCTGTAGGAGGAGTTTGTTAAAGTACGAGCCATGGAAATGGTAAAAACAAGGAAAAAATGGCACATTAAGAGCAAAATGGCTGACTTCCTGTTGCATGTTGGGTATAGCTCCAAGAGACATTTTAGTGTGTCTCGATGAACTACATATGCCCACCGAATTTCGTTCGCCTACATCAAACTGAAATGTGGGGCTCGCCATTTTAAATTGTCCAGGGGGCGCTCTTGAGCCGTTTTGCCACGCCCATTTCCGTCACCCATGAAATATCAAAATTTTCGCCGGGACTGACGTATCTGCAAAGTTTCATGCGTTTTCATCAATGTTTAAACCGCCACAAAGGCATTTGTTTGGGGAGAAGAAGAAGAAGAAGAAGAAGAAGAAGAAGAAGAAGAAGAAGAAGAAGAAGAAAAAGGTATGAGATAATAATCCTTACAATCTCAACAGGGCCTCTCACCGCCAGTGCTCGGGCCCTAACCAGAACACGTTTTCAAATGAGCAAAAAGTGATGTTTTAAAAATGTACAGTGAGGAGATGGATCAGAGAGTCAGGCCAGCTGCTCCAATCAGATGGGGCTTCACATTTAAAGGGCCGACGCCAGCTTCTTGAGTGATTTTGGGAACAAAGAGAGAATGGAACTAAGCATGTGAATGAGGGTATGCATGAAACTAGAAGGATAGTTACGAAAAATACATGTAAACCTAATTGCAACCAATGCAAATGCTTTCTAGAATTTAGAGATCGCCAGTGAAGCGATTTGTGAAGTTGATCATCGTCATTTCTGCTGCTCTCTGCTCATGAAACCAAACATTACCTAAAGTAGTTTGGCAAAGAAGTTAGTTATGCTCAATATATCTTCACCTCTTGACTGATGTTTTATTCTTCTACCATTTTGAGCTGAGTGCAGATAATTTGACAGCCCTGTGCAGGTCGGAGATGAAGACGACAGGGGTAGCCGCGACGCAGAGAGCAGAGCGACTACGAGAGTCCGACAGTGACAGAATGTAGAGCTGGTTTAATTAGGCTACATCTCAATTCCACTGACTCATTCATTCCGTCCTCCACGCGGCTTCAACTCCCACCGGTTTCAGAGGCGAGCGTTTCGTTTGATCCTCTGCCAGGTCGTCAGGGGGTGGGACCTAACTACTACCTGTCTCTTCTACTACTATTGTATTTGCATCCCAGATTCATCCATCAAAAACAGACCCTCCGTCTATCTTTACCGGAGGTCCGTGGAGAGCCGGTTCTGGAAGGTTCCGTAGCCGCGCCACATCTGGCGGGAACACAATCATTATCTAGAACGGCCGTGGTAAACTCCGGCGGTGCTGCGGTAACCGTAGCGCAGCGCCGCCCTAATCAGACGCTTCAAACAGCCACCACCTCTCACAGCTAGCGCTGTAGCTGCATGGCTAATGGTGCTGAAAGGTGCATAGGAAAAATTGCTTCCAAATAATAGTACTTTAGTGCTAAGTGTGACCGAGACGTGTAACGCCTGCTGGGCTATGTGCTTTTATAAAAATGACTACTGATTATAATGTCTTCACCTGACCAAGCAGCCTAAATGGCTCCACTCAACACAGATGGTGATAACTGTAATTGCGTCCCATTTATGGTTCTGACTGAGGCAGAGTAGACAGAACAAGGCCATTAGTACTGCCCAGAAAGAACACTCGCTCTCCCAGGAAACAGGTCAAACGCATAGCTTTTACATGGCTTCAAAATGAATGTCAATTTACACAAATACAGTGTGCAAATAGAACTGTTTACTTGTTATAGCCAATGGATGCTGTGTGTGGGACGTAATGTACTCTAGCATGAGTCAGACCCGGCGTACAGTATGGCACATCGTGTTCATCCTCTATTCCCTCTCTCTCTCTCTCTCCCCATCTCTCTCTCTCTCTCTAACACACACAAACACAAAACTCACAGACTCACACAGACAGCTGGACAGACACACATGTCAAGTATAGAAGTGACTGCAAATTAGCAGCAGCTCTACTACCCCCCATGACTGGCTGTCCATCTGTTCATGTTGTCTCAAGAGCAACGTAAAATTAGCTCCTGTGACAGCATTAAAAACCAAGAGCCCTCGACGGAACCATACTAGAACGGAATCATCTCATTCCATCCCATAATAAACCCGTGGCTGCTCGTATCTTTTTTATGACAGTGCGACATTGTGACTTACGGTAATTGGAACCCTGACAAGGCTTGTCCGAGGCATGGCGAGGGTATTCCTGGTACCCAGCATGCACCGGGACATTTGCTAGCAGGCTCCTAGAGAGTGTGTGTTCTAGATTGTTCTAACAGGTTCTCGGAGAGTGTGTGTTCTAGATTGTTCTAACAGGTTCTTGGAGAGTGTGTGTTCTAGATTGTTCTAACAGGTTCTTGGAGAGTGTGTGTTCTAGATTGTTCTAACAGGTTCTTGGAGAGTGTGTGTTATAGATTGTTCTAACAGGTTCTTGGAGAGTGTGTGTTCTAGATTGTTCTAACAGGTTCTTGGAGAGTGTGTTCTAGATTGTTCTAACAGGTTCTTGGAGAGTGTGTGTTCTAGATTGTTCTAACAGGTTCTTGGAGAGTGTGTGTTCTAGATTGTTCTAACAGGTTCTTGGAGAGTGTGTGTTCTAGATTGTTCTAACAGGTTCTTGGAGAGTGTGTGTTCTAGATTGTTCTAACAGGTTCTTGGAGAGTGTGTGTTCTAGATTTTCTAACAGGTTCTTGGAGAGTGTGTTCTAGATTGTTCTAACAGGTTCTTGGAGAGTATGTGTTCTAGATTGTTCAAGCTGCCTCTTGGATACACTGTTCTGTGTGTGTTCTAGGAGGCTCTTGGACAATTTACATTACATTACAGTCTTTAAACAAGCACTTTTATCCCAAGCGACTTACAATAATTGCATTTAACGTAGTCAATATACTACAACTCCCCAGAACTCACAAGTGCATCTCCTTTCTAAACAAGTAACTAAGAGAGTTATATAGTGCTGAGGTCAAAGTGCAAGATCAGCAAAATACAAATACAATAGGTGCTTAAGAGGAAGGTAATGGACTACACTTATCTAGCGCTTTTCCACCTTAGCGGCACTCAAAGCGCTTTACAATGGCCTCTCATTCACGGTAGCTGCCATGCAAGGTGCTAACCTGCTCATTGGGAGCAATTTGGGGTTAGGTGTCTTGCTCAAGGACACTTCGACATGTGGACAGTCGGAGCTGGGATTCGAACCACTGACCCTTCAATCAAACGACCCACTCTACCAACTGAGCTACAGCCACCCCAAGAAGAAGAAGGGTCTGGATAATACTTCTTGAAGAGCTGAGTTTTGTCCCTGTGGCGAAAGGTGGGCAGCGACTCCACAACGTGTGACCTAGTCTCAAACGGAACACTTCATCCATGTCTTTGTGCATTCCTGCTACCTGGAAGATCTGTGATTGTGTTAACACTGCTGGTATGCTGGTATCGGTATAAAGAACGACACAGCACACTCTGGTCTAGATGCAAAAAAAGATTTAAAAGGACAACGTTTCGGCCGTAGCCTTCATCACAGTCTTGTATGTTCATCTCTCAAGTCTCTTACGCACCTGAGGGAAATCTCAGTGACAGGTGCATAGGTGCGTAGCTACGTACTACGAGGAAACAGGAATGTCCGCAGTCTTCACTCGCTCAACAAATCCAATTTAACGATACACAGCGTTTCTGTATTGAACATGACCTTCTTGAAGAAGATATAAATCACCATCAGTTTTGTATTGACTTAAATGTCACCATCATCTTGTCCAAAGGACCACGATGAACAGTGTATCTTGGGGAGAAAACAAGTCTACCAGTTATCAGGAGACACGGCGTCCATTTTCATGCAGTAGTTACGCTGATCAATCAATCAATCAATCAATCAATCAATCAATCAATCAATCAATCAATCAATCAATCAAAGCTTTATTTGTATAGCGCATTTCATACCCAGAGGCAACACAATGCGCTTTACAGAGAACAAGGGAGGTGGGCTTACTGTAATTCTATATTGCAGTGTATTTTTATGACTCAAGCCCTATGATGCTCTGAATGTGTTTGACTCTAGACATTAATGCTCGGATGGTTCAGAATGTAACCCCCACACAGCAGTGCTAGATCTACTCGTCATTGGAACAGTGGCACAGAGAGAGAGACTGACCTCTAAATTGAAGTCACTGGCATTCAATCACAGCCACCCGGCTAAGAACTGAGGCGTTATCATAGATTCTAATGTAATTGTCTCTCCCAGGCCATTACTGAGACTAGTGCACACTGTTATCACTAGAAGCCTGGCCTCGTAATGATCTAATTTCTGATCTACCCTCCAAAAAGGGCATAGATCAACTCCAACTCATACAAAATTCAGCTGCTCTTGTGACCACAAGCAGAAGGAGAGCACACGTTAGCCCTGGTTTAAACTCACTGTACTGGCTGACTTTTAGTTTTATAATTGATTTAAAGATCCTTTTATTGGTCTATAAATCACGAAATGGCCTCGCACCCTCGTGACTACATGTCTGACATGGTTTTCAGACATTTAGCCTCTAGGTCCATCAGACTCTTGGTTGATTCTACAGTAAGTAGGGTCTCGTCTCGTCTTTGAAATCGAGAGTTTAACATGTTTTTGAATGATTTTTCAAGGTGCCCACCCACATCCATTGTATGACCAAAACGGTGGTAGAGCAATTATCAGACTTTCTCAAAAGTGTTAGTTTTGTCAACGTTTTGATCTGAACCATTGTATATGATCATAAGTAACCTTAAAACAGGGCTAAACATGCATTTTCCCTTTACTACTCCTTTAACTTTTAACGGTATAGGAACACTATTTTAAATGGTAAACATCCTTGAAATACTCTTTGATAATTTCATGAAAATGTTTCCGTTAAAACATAAGCAGAACTTGTAGGTAATGTTAGCCAATGTCGTGGGAGCATTCCCTGCTAGATGGGATTCAGGCTCCTAGACGATGCCTTCTAGTACCTTCCTGTTCCGCCTCTCTGGGCAGATTCAAACCGACTGCTAGGACTTGGAACTTGGTCTGGCTCTGTCGATAAGACCAGTCACAGCTCTGCTACACTTCCTGAGACAGCCTGGACTGCTGGAACTCAACACAATCACCGCAGTGAGCCTCTCGCTTTCAATGCCCATTCAAGTAAAGTGATTTATAGTATATTAGGGGAAAACATGTTTGTCATTCCTCTCCCATTCGCTCTAATCCCTGAAGAGAAACTGGGATGGCTGGAGGAACAGCTGCAGCTGTGTCTCTATCAGACGAGCACAATTACCGTGATCACTAATGTGAATTCATGCCCACAGCCCCTTACAGCAACCTCTCCAAACGGCCATCGAGACCGCCCCGGCTTCCTGACTTCAAATCCCGCGGGAACACGCAGGGAGCACGGAACAGCGCGAACAACGCCAATAACCCTGTGTGATGCATATGGCACAGCATGGTCACAATGCCTCTGATCAATTGAGTGGGAGAGTGGTGACATTAGATAGATAAGATACTTTACTGATCCCCCCCAGGGGGAAATTTAGCATTTCAGCAGTTGCAATTACAGCAAGGTTAGGAAGAAAAGGACAATAGATACAGAGTAATGAAAAATACACTAGATAAGGGGGTAGTAGCATAGAAATAGGAATAACAGAGACAAGGGGCGGCTGTAGCTCAGTTGGTAGAGCGGGTCGTTCAGTGATCGAAGGGTCAGCGGTTCGAATCCCAGCTCCGACTGTCCACATGTCGAAGTGTCCTTGAGCGAGACACCTAACCCCGAATTGCTCCCAATGAGCAGGTTAGCACCTTGCGTGGCAGCTACCGCCATTGGTGTGTGTGAATGGGTGAATGAGAGGCCATTGTAATGCGCTTTGAGCGCCGCTAAGGTGGAAAAGCGCTATATAAGTGCAGTCCATTTACCATATATGCATCCGTGTGTACAGTAACTGTGTAGTATAGAATATAAGATATGTACATAAATACATTCAGCCTGTATAAATATAACTGTACAAGTATATACGTCTATGAGTACACATGTATCCATACATACATTACACAGATAATCCGGTGAAAACAGTTCAGCACTCGGCAGAGAGATGGAATCAGATGTGATTATGAGGTACGCATCCCAGAATACCCAACGCTTCTGTTGCAAACATCACACAGCTAGCATAACGAGACCGAGAGAGGGGGGCTGAAAAAGACTGTCATCTTGTTTTGATTCGCTCCGTATAGGAGATCAACCAGACGATGGAGTCCTGATGTGTTGGGATATTGAAGGGATGTATGGTGAAGGATTATGTAATGGCTGCACAATGACTTGGAGGGCTCAAGATTGGCACAATCACCAGATGTGAATGTTGGCAGGATGAATCAGTATAAGTTGGGCTTAGCAGCACTTGCTTTAGCACTCGCACTATCTATCTCTCTCTCATCCTCATATCCTTCATTAAACTGTCAATACTATGTCTGTGTGATGCACTTCATTTATTAAAGGAGAATGCTTGTTTTTGACAACCTGTACCTTATTTACGGCATATTATAAGACGTTTGACTCACCGAGATCACTTTGGTGTAATTCGGAGGCCTGTAGAAGAATAAAATCCAGCGCGAGCCAAGTATATCCATGTAATGGCGGCGGACGGGGCACTGAGAATGCAGCTTCTAAAAAATCTATTTTCTGCCGCGAAACGGTTGTTTTCATCAATCTGTCTTTATGAATCGCTAGTTGTGCTTACATAGAGCGAGGGCCTGGTTTTTCACATGCCTCTGTAATATGATCTTTAGAAACGTCTTAAGAAACGAAATAGCTTCCTCACTTGCTCCAGCACGTATTCGCACATGGATATACTTGGCTCGCGCTGGATTTTACATTTCTTCTACAGACCTCCGAATTACACCAAAGTGATCTCGGTGAGTGAAACGTCTTATTATATGCCGTAAATAAGGTCCAAGTTGTCAAAAACGAGCATTCTCCTTTAATATCAATATGTTTTAGCCACAATAGATGAAGGGTCCTTAAAGAGGAGGTAGATCTCTCTCCTGGTAGAGAGGAGGAGGAGGAGGAGGATGAGGGTCAATGGCTGAGAGACACCATCCCCCGTGACCCCTTCTCAAACTGACCCCGGCAGGGTCGTATTGAGCCGCGTCCATGGAAACCTCCGGTCCAATTAACTGATAAAGGTGGGTCCGTGGGGAGACCGGGCGCGAGACGCAGGGCGATGAAGTCATCCGATCAATCTGTCTCTCTCTGTCTAAGTAGTCCACGCCACCGCTACTGGACACGCACAGAAACCCCCCCGGCCCCTCAGTCCTGGTCCAGCACACACACACACACACACACACACACACACACACACACACACACACACACACACACACACACACACACACACACCTCTGCTGGTGACTTTGTCAGCTTTGGGCCAACATGGCTGATTAGGACAGAGTGGCAGTTACAGAGCTGCCCTGTCAGCCAATGGGCTTTTCTCACACACACACACACACACACACACACACACACACACACACACACACACACACACACACACACACACATACACGCACACACACACACACACCACACAGCTCAGCAATTCCCCTCACCTCTCCTCCATTATGGAGCTGCCTCGACTCTCAGCAGGGAACTCACAAATACCAGACTGCGTGTGTGTGTGTGTGTGTGTGTGTGTGTGTGTGTGTGTGTGTGTGTGTGTGTGTGTGTGTGTGTGTGACAGGTATAAATACACCCCGGTTCTCTCGACGGCATGGCGTCTGCAACCTTGTCAGATCTGTCCACCCCCCGCGGAGAAGAGGAGCACATTAATGATTGGCTCCAGCAGGGAAGGGCGTGCTGATTGGCTAGTGTAATGTGATGATGCTGTCAAACACATAAACTCGAATCATATCTTCGTATCCGCTACAAAAAAAATACTCTCACATTAGTCTCAACGCCAGACCCATGAGAGTTATTTAGCTGATATATTATGTACAGTAAGCTAGGCTAGCTACGTTACTGTATGCTGCAGATGTCTCTATGGGTCTGGGACACTTCATGCAACAATCTGGTGTTCAAATCCTGGCAGTTCACTGGCAGCGCCAGACAACGGCCAGATTCCGGCGACACCAATCAGTAACAACTTCCGGGATCCCGCCCATAGATAAGCCCCGCCCATCTAACCTGGGCTAGCGCCTCTCATTCGCTGTTACGGCTTGTCACTCGTAATTTTGACCCGTCTATACGCCGTCCGAACACAAAGTGACACAGACTCTATTATGTAGCATGCGGAACGCAGCGATTCAACGTAATATAAACAAATAATAAAATAAAAATAATTATAAATAAAACTAAAAATATTCACACATAGGACCAACACTTAAAATATTCACACATAGGACCAAAACTTAAAATATTCACACACAGGACCAAAACTTAAAATATTCACACACAGGACCAAAACTTAAAATATTCACACATAGGACCAAAACTTAAAATACTCACTCTTAGGACCAAAACTTAAAATATTCACACTTAGGACCAAAACTTAAAATATTCACACTTAGGACCAAAACTTAAAATATTCACACTTAGGACCAAAACTTAAAATATTCACACTTAGGACCAAAACTTAAAATATTCACACATAGGACCAACACTTAAAATATTCACACTTAGGACCAACACTTAAAATACTCACACATAGAACCAAAACTTAAAATATTCACACATAGGACCAAAACATCTTATACTCACACATAGGACCAAAACTTAAAATATTCACACTTAGGACCAAAACTTAAAATATTCACACTTAGGACCAACACTTAAAATATTCACACTTAGGACCAACACTTAAAATATTCACACATAGAACCAAAACATCTTATACTCACACATAGGACCACAACTTAAAATATTCACACATAGGACCAAAACTTAAAATATTCACACAAAGGACCAAAACTTAAAATATTCACACATAGGACCAAAACTTAAAATATTCACACAAAGGACCAAAACTTAAAATATTCACACAGAGGACCAAGACTTAAAATATTCACACATAGGACCAAAACTTTAAATACCCACGTAGAGGAGTGTGAGAACCAAACACCCACGTACTGAAACCTTTCAACGTTCAGAAATACGTCTTCTGAGATGGCCGGGGTCGAGGAGGATATATGAATAGACTGAGACAATCGTTAGGGTCGGTTAAAACCATCCTGGATTGAATGTGCGCTGACCACTCGATAATGGTTACAAGAAGTTACGAGAAATAGTGATTAAAGAACCAACCACGGTAGATCCTGCAAAGCCCACTGCTCTCGCTCCGCAAATGTTCCAATTATTTCCTAACACAGGATCAAACTGGGCTAATACCCCGAGGACCACTGTCCCGCGCTAATTACCCACATTTCCCATGGTTCAGTGCGTCATAGAGTCATTAGTTTACACTCGTTATTTGGGTAATTGCCCTGACTTGGTCTCCATGATTAAAGCATGGGAGATGACCACAAATGAGATTTAAAAAAATGTAATATATATATATATATATATATATATATATATATATATATATAAATAAACATGCTAACAACAATAACAAAATAAGAGTCTGGAGTCCCCTGGAGACACAGAAAACAGCAGAACATAGGTGATTATTATTATTATTATTATTCAATCAACTTTTATTATACAGACTCATGGTCCATTACAAAACACATACAATAAAAATTAAAAAAGGCAACAATACCAGTGTTTCCACATAGGTGACTGGTATCTCACAGCACTGAAACCAGGATTATTATTATTATTATTATTATGTATTTTTCCACGGGTGAGAATCAAACAGAATGTAATATCTTGTCATGGGACCAAAGTAGGAACTTTTAACCTCCAGTGAAAACGTATGTATTACTATGTAGGCCTCATCGTCAGGGTCATAAACCTCGTTGTTTCCTCGTCTTTCCACCAACACACACTTCTTATACTGTACCGTGCCACCCCATATACTGTACAGTGCCATCCCATCACTGTTTCTATGGCAACTAGTCTCATGGCAACTGCAGTGGGTGTAGCTGAAGTTGGTGAGAGAGGGACGGGTGTGAAGTAACAACAGGAAGTCAGGAAGTGTAGATTCTAGGGAAAGGTCTAGCAACGGTGGGATGGATTGCGATGAAGATGACAGTTATATAATAACAATGGACACTTTATATGCTGTACACAATCGACGGTAACCTCTTCTCTCATGTATTGTTGTCTGACATCAGAGTTTGAAATTAAAAGTGGTAGCTTGTATTTCAAAGAGACAGTTGTGTTTGTTTCCCCGGCTAATTCTCTCTGTCAGTATTAAAACAGACCGTTCCAAACAGAGCTAATTGCGTTGCTCTGATGTGCCATTTATTCTCCGCTACATCCTGGATGTTGCCTGACAAGATGGGTCGACATATAATATAATTAGATCAAAACAAAATGTTAAACCATTACATCAAATAGCTAATTTTGAAAAATCCATCTCTTTAATTGTGGCTGGTTATGGTAGCTGGTCCTGAGGGATGGAGGGAGGGAGGGGGAGAGGGAGGGAGGGAGAGAGGGACGGGGAGAGGGAGGGAGGGAGGGATGGAGGGATGGAGGGAGAGAGGGAGGGGGAGAGGGAGGGAGGGAGGGAGGGGGAGAGGGAGGGATGGATGGAGGGGGAGAGGGAGGGATGGATGGAGGGGGAGAGAGAGAGAGAGATTTCGCGTTTGGAAATACATGGGAGTGAATGCAGCTGACGGCTAACTATGGCTCATTCACCTCCATGTATTTCCAAACGCGAAAACAACGGCAGTGAAAACAATCAGAGTCTGGTAATGATGAGTTTGTAACCCCGATAGTGTATTCAGCATGTTATTTTGACTATTTTGGTTCTTCAAGTGGTGTTTTTACAGCAAACTTTTAACATTGAAGTCAACGGGCACTTCCGCGTCCGCACCCCAGACTGACCAATATGGCTGCCAGGTGAATAAGGCATAATTGTGTCCTTTCTGCTCTTTACACTTGAGGTAATGTCTCAGTAATGAGTCCTGCGGTTGGACAAGCATCGCTGTAATGAACCACTCGCAGAAGCACATGGCTCCTGATTGGCTGTAATCAGTCAATCCATTCACTCCATTTATGGCCATTTCACTTGATGCCAATTTCTGAAATTGAAATCGTGTATGTGTGTGGGTGTGTGTGTGTGTGTGCGCATGTGTGTGTGTGCGTGCATGTGCGTATGTGTGTGTGTATGCACACATACAGTACACTTAATAGCACACTTAATAGCAGGAGAGCGATTTTTTTGTTTTGTTTCATGCTCTGAATCCTATTAAATGTACACAATTACAGAGTCATTAAAGGGAACGAAATAAGGCCAGGAAGAACTCATTAATGTAAAAGCCAATGATTGAGGCGAGCTCGGCGTGGAAGCTGCCCCCCAACTTTGAATCAAGGAGATGATTAAGCAGCACAGAGAGCGTTTCTGTGGTTATATGTGGGCTTGTGCTATCTTTGTTTTGTAGGAAGCTGAACAAACAACAACAAACAACAAAACAGGCCCAGCCACGTGAAAAGCAACCGACACACCAACGAATATGCAGTGGGCAAACTCCTGCACAGTTCACTGATAAAACGTCAGCAGCACAAGGACCGTGGCTCGTTGGTCCGTCGGTTGCCCACTGTCCTCCCGTCATCTCCGCTGGTCCATGTGTGAAAGAAATTCAAGTCTCACCAAAGTGTTTTGTTTTCCTACTTGACTGTTGTTCTAACGTTGTAGTTCGTTCCTCTAGAATCAGTCTGTTAAAACTACAAATTGTTCCTGTGTGACATCACTTCCCTGTCCTCTTCATCCTGAAACTATGTCCCTTCCTTTTTCACGTTATAAACTATCGCTTTCGTTCCCCAGTCACTCACTCTTGCCCGGATTCACTTCCTGCGCTCGAGTCCGACTTGCAAATCGTAACATAGAATAAACGTATTGTCTTTGTTTGAAACCAGCTTGACCGACCACTCAGCGTGTTCTTTGAAATCTAAACTAAACCAAGATTTTTAATTTGCACATGCTTTATAGCAGCTCCGGCTATCCTCTTTCTGTCAGAGCCACAGCCCGGCACCATAAACGCCACGTTCCTCCATCTGGACAGCGAGGTAGAGGAGGTAATATGAGGCCTTCTATTCATCGCCATGTTATTCAGAGAGCCAACGAGGGCACTTGTAGAGAAGGGGCTTCAACCTGCTTGGGAGCAGATAAATAGGGATGTGCTCTGGCTGTGATGCAGGGCACCTATCATCCCACCTATCATCCCACCTATCATCCCGGCACCTATCATCCCGGCCGCACCCTTCATCCCTCCATAGAGACCGCAGAAGGACAACACGCTCTACCACACGAGGACCAGAGAGATGGAGGGAGGAGAGGTGGAGAGAGAGAGAGAGAGTGAGGGAGAGAGAGAGAGAGGGAGAGAGAGAGAGAGAGAGGGAGAGGGAGTGGAGAGAGAGAGAGGGAGAGAGAGAGAGAGAGAGGGAGAGAGAGAGAGAGAGAGAGAGAGAGATATGCTAGAAAGAGATATAGTAGAGGTAGAAAGAGAGAGAGATTAGATCACTGTGGTGATAATACCATTAACAATAGCCATTGTAATAGTTTGCATTTGTGAAGTGAATGTTGCCTTCTTTACTGCCTGGTGCTACAGCACACACACACACACGCACACACACACACGCACACACACACACACACACACACCCAGGCCATCTGGGGTCATTGGTTCTAAGTTTAAATTAACCAGAAAGCTATCTACAGTAACACCCGAGCACCATAGATCATGCATCACAGACACCAGAACCCCAGGACACACACAGTCGCATCCGAGAAGCCGTGGAAAACAAATAGTCGTGTGTCAGCCCATACATCCTCATGGACCGGAGCTCCAGGAGCCGCAGATGCATCATAGATAACTTATGAGACTCACCTCTTGAACTCCATATGCAGTACATCATAGCCCGGCGGTTACAAATCCGGGGCCAGGCTTGTGTCCTCCTGACAAATGTATATTTCATCAACAGCTGAGATAAATCACTTCCTGTTACATTAGATAGAGCTTCTCCCCCGCCTGCCCCGGCGGTGTCTCCCGGGCTTACGGGCTCAGATTGCTCCCGGGCTGCGGAGACGCACGCCGGTTGTTGCGTTGTGTTTGTTCCACCCTCAGTCTGGATGAACGAAGATCAGAAAAGCGTGTTAGCGTTGGGTTAACGGAAGGAGGAGGTGAGAATGAGGTACGGCAGATAAAAGCTGTTGTCTTCTGCACACGCCGACGCCATGGGAAACCTCCGGCACTGATTACAATCGGCTGGAGTAGTATGTGTCTTTGAGAGATGAATTAACCGCCCTGGAGAGCAACTTACCCTGTGTGTGTGTGTGTGTGTGTGTGTGTGTGTGTGTGTGTGTGTGTGTGTGTGTGTGTGTGTGTGTGTGAGAGTGTGAGTGTGCGTGTGTATGAGGGTGTGGGTGTGTGTGAGGGTGTGGGTGTGTGTGAGTGTGTGTAGGTGTGTGTACGTGTGTGTGTGTATGTGTGCGTGTGTGTGTGTGTTTGTGTGTGTGAGAGAGAGTGAGAGAGTGTGTGTATGTGTGTGTGTGTGTGTACTGTATTGTGTAGTGTGTGTGTGTGTGTGTGTGTGTGTGTGTGTGTGTGTGTGTGTGTGTGAGCATGTGTGTGTGTTTGTCCCACAATCGAACCCCGGCCCAACAGGTCGCTGCAGGGGTTGTCCTGTGTAAGAGGGTTGAACTCTGTTCTGGGCGTGTTCCAACCCGGACTGAACCAACACTGACTCCCTGCCACCCCCCTGCCTCTTGAATGGACCGTCCCTCCCTGGCCGGTCTTAATGGGCATGAAGACAACACAGGATTATACC
>NC_140265.1:632335-649835 GCF_949987555.1 Borostomias antarcticus | reverse complement strand
TTGTTCAGGTAGCTTCTCTCACACTGTCCTTGCTTATCATTGGCTCTCAACGCTCACTCCCCCCTGGGCTTGTCTCGTACGGGCCAATCATATCTCTCTCTGTGAGGAAGGTCATTCCAAAGTCGTATGACTTACTTCCTGCTAGAGCATGACATTGTGTTTTTTGTCTGAGGGAGACTGTTTGCTGTGGAAAGCAGGACCGTCTCTTTGTGTCTTGTTCCTCTGGTCTTCCTCGTCTTCCTCGCCCCGCGGCAGTTATTCTAGCGCATTGAAATGTGTCTATTGTTTGTTAATACATTCACAGGCATCCGATGCATGCCGAGCGTTGCCTGTCAAAGCAGCTAGTTCTTAAACAAAATGAATAATTCACATGTTTTGGTTTGTTGTTATTTTCTCCTCTATACGTGGGCTCTTGTCCTGGAACTATTCTGACGGTGGTTGTACTGAAAGCGCACATCGAGTTTGCTCATTTACTGACTTCATAGCATCATCATACATTCATATATTCATGCTGGCAGACCTGGTATACGTCTGGAAATGTGACAGCTCACACTATGCATAGGTTATTGTATGTGTGTAATTATGCGTGTGTTTGTATCCTCTACAATTATAAAAAGAGAAAGAGAGAGAGAGAGGGACAGAAAGAGAGACCGCAGGAGGGTGGGAGAGAGAGAGTCGGAGGATGAGTGTGGGTGGTGGGTTGCTAGGGGCAGGTTTTATCGACCTGTCGTCCTCTTCCCCCACCAATTAGACCATCTACTCGCCATCTTCCAGGGGGCGCCAGGGCCACGGCCGCGCCTCTCCCATCCGACCACACAACGCTCTGGATGCTCTGGGTGTGAGGATTGTGCATCTTTATGTAACGGAAAAGACGCCTTTGCGTCGCGAGTGTTTAGAAAAGTGCTGTGGGGATTCTCCTTCAATAGAAGCATGAAGAAATGGATAATAGTCAACCAGCACTGTGAACATTAGGGTCTGTCTGAATGTTGTGTACTGTATGCTATTAGTATGTACTGTATGATATTAGTATGTACTGTATGATATTAGTATGTAGTGTATGATATTAGTATGTAGTGTATGATATTAGTATGTACTGGATGATATTAGTATGTAGTGTATGATATTAGTATGTAGTGTATGATATTAGTATGTAGTGTATGATATTAGTATGTACTGGATGATATTAGCATGTACTGGATGATATTAGTATGTAGTGTATGATATTAGTATGTACTGGATGATATTAGTATGTACTGGATGATATTAGTATGTAGTGTATGATATTAGTATGTAGTGAATGATATTAGCATGTAGTGTATGATATTAGTATGTAGTGTATGATATTAGTGTATGATATTAGTATGTAGTGTATGATATTAGTATGTAGTGTATGATATTAGTATGTAGTGTATGATATTAGTATGTACTGTATGATATTAGTATGCACTGTATGATATTATTATGCACTGTATGATATTAGTACGCACTGTATGATATTAGTATGTACTGTATGATATTAGTATGCACTGTATGATATTAGTATGTAGTGTATGATATTAGTATGTACTGTTTGATATTAGTATGTGTAGTGTATGATATTAGTATGTAGTGTATGATATTAGTATGTACTGTATGATATTAGTATGTAGTGTATGAAATTAGTATGTACTGGATGATATTAGTATGTAGTGTATGATATTAGTATGTACTGTATGATATTAGTATGTACTGGATGATATTAGTATGTAGTGTACGATATTAGTGTGTACTGTATGATATTAGTATGTACTGTATGATATTAGTATGTAGTGTATGATATTAGTGTGTACTGTATGATATTAGTATGTAGTGTATGATATTAGTATGTAGTGTATGATATTAGTATGTACTGTATGATATTAGTATGTAGTGTATGATATTAGTATGTACTGTATGGTATTAGTATGTACTGTATGATATTAGTATGTAGTGTATGATATTAGTATGTATAATATTAGTATGTAGTGTATGATATTAGTATGTAGTGTATGATATTAGTATGTAGTGTATGATATTAGTATGTACTGTATGATATTAGTATGTACTGTTGTATATCTCACTGCCATGTACTGTACTGTTTTCTTTTTGATAAAAGTATAATTATAATAATTATAATTAACTTTTTTATTATAGGAAGCTTTTTGACTTCTGGCAGGTGGAACTCGCCTGGGAGCTTTAACGGGATACGTCTACATTTTATTACAACATGCTCATCAATGTACATTGTCCCTCTTCATCAAATCAAATAAACGTAAACGTTTCCCTTATAAAAGTGAAACGGTCAACATAAAAGAATGTAAATATTACCGCTCACCTCAGAAATCAAACAGTATGGTTTTCCTGATATCACATCTGTGGACCAATCAGAGCTACTGTTGCTTGATGAGAACGCCAGCAATCATCCCACTCCGACAGTCATGTGACAGGAAGTCCTGAAGGTCACATGGCGCCCCAGGGGGTCAAAGGTGAATGCTAGCTCACATGATCAGGGCTGCGGGACGCCCCTGTGGTTGCCTGATTAATGACCGGGCCTAATTAGGTCATAACAGGACGAGAGTTAGTTGACGGGGACACAGGCAGAACCGCCACCTCCTCCAGCGTCGCGACAGTAATGCGCATTAGCACCCGGCACCGTTCCCCGCTAGGAAAATATATGGAGATTTACATCATACATATGGAAGCGTATGCTAATTGGAGTTTAAAGCCGGCAATTACAGCCGTAAATCTAAGCCGCAAACGGCATGCTGCAAATCAGTGTTGCGTATAAACAGTAATGACTGGGAGAAGAGGAGGGCTCGGGGGGGATGGCGACGCCACTGATGATGTCAGAGCGCTAGAAGGTCGGGCCATATGGAGACGCGGAGCTGAGATGCAGCTGAGTCACTTAGAAGACGGTGGATCGCAGCCCACCAGGGGAAGAGGGGGGCAGATTGGATCACACACAGTGGGGGGTGGGGGTGGCGGGG
The DNA here is from genome assembly GCF_949987555.1 of Borostomias antarcticus. NCBI lineage: Eukaryota > Metazoa > Chordata > Actinopteri > Stomiiformes > Stomiidae > Borostomias > Borostomias antarcticus. The sequence goes on along the minus strand of NC_140265.1, from coordinate 646,830 downwards.
GGTTAGTCGTGAAACAGAGAGGAAAGAAAGTCTCTGTGGAAAAACGAATATTGAAAGTGAAGGGTCTGTACTGTTGGATCAGGGGTCAACAACCAGACGCCTAGAGCCATTTCTTCACATCAAAGAGAACGAAAACAAGTGTGTAGGCCATCTTGGGAGCCCCGGTGGATGAAAGCGTTGAGTTTGAAAGATGCAGATGTAGCCAGTGCTGCTCTTACTATGGGAGAATTCATCACTGCAGATCAAACACACCGGCTACCCAACTGCGTTGGAGACGGACCCTTCTTCTTTGTCTTGACTTTTCTCTTGCCTGTGGCCGTTGTCTAACTTTCGCTCACTTTGTTTGTTGTTGGCTTCTACAGTAGTTGGCGCTGGGGCGAGTTAAAGATCTTCCCACAGTATAAGTCAATTTAACGGTTGTTTAAATTTAAAAATGCAATATTTCCACGAACTGTCCATAGTTCTGGTGTCGGACAGGCTGATACTGTCGGACTGCCGACAAAAGCTAGACTTTCTTCAGTTGGTTTCGGTTCCGGTTTTCGGTTCCTTACAGACCTGCTGCTTTACAAAAGTGTACTTCAGCCCATTCTCCTCTGTCACTCCTTCTGTTTCTTCAACACGCTGCGATCAGAAGGTACCTGGTTCAATCCCAGCTCCTGGATGTGCCGAAGTGTCCTTGAACAAGACACTGAACCCCAAACTCGCTCACGTCTGGTACGGTGGCGTGGTACCTACTGTCGCCTCACACCAAGAAAGTCTCCGGGCCTTTCTGTGTGGAGTTTGCATGTTCTCACTGTGTTCTCAAGGGTTTCCTTCTTCCAAGGAACCCAATATGAAAAACATGCAGGAGAACAGATGCTCTTCAGTCCTGTTCCTGACCAGGATCTGGACTGAGGACTTGGACTTGGTCCCCGGGCGTCATGAACGATGGCTGCCCACTGCTCCTGGCTGTCCCTGGAGGACGACGGCTTGGATGAGAGAAATGCAGGAGACAATTTCCACCGGCCACCACTGAAGACATGCGTGTGTGTTGTGTGTGTCGTGCGTGTGTTGTGTGTTGTGTGTGTCGCCCATGTGTTGTGTGTCTCACTGTGTGACCAATAAAGACCCTCTAGGTCCAGAAAGAAAGTAGCCCACAATGTGTTTCTGAGGCTTTGTACAGACTGTGGCAACACATTTCCATGGAAAGAACCAGAAAGAATCTAATCTAATATGTGAAACAGATGTCTCTGTCTGCTATGTCAATGAGTAGGTGGTGATAATGTATTTGCATCGCTGGAAATAGTGCTAAATGTGTTAGCAATTAGCGATGAACAGCATGAATTCCCAGACCATTTAGAAGGAATTTATGTCAGCTTCTCTATTTGAAATAATGATTCTGATTTACAGGCTTATCACGACCAAATCTGCTTCAAATAAGTAAAGTTTTATAAGTAAACAATTGCCATTGGTCTTTTGCTGGTGTTTTAGCAAAGGCATCCGCTCAGTGGAGGGATAGATACTAGTGGATTTCCCAGACACCCAAACCACCTCTGCAGGGATGTAGCAGAGAAGGGAAAGAGGGTAGCGTTGTGTTTACAGTTCCCTGAGGAAACAGTTCCCTGGATGATTGAAAAAGGAGGCCAGGAAAGACCAACTAAAGCTCTTGGCCCCCCTCGGGATGCGTCTCCTTCCTCTGACCTCTCTCCTCCATCCCTGCCTCTCCTACCAGCTCTCTCCTCCCTCGCCTGCCCGGGTGTCTCTCTCCGTTCCCCCGGGCCGCGGAGAGAGAGACGTACGCGCAGCAGGAGGGTCTGACAGGGCCCCGCTTCCAAACGCTGCATAATATCCTACTATTCCGTTTCAAATACAGCCTCCACATGCATGCCACTACAGGGAGACTGTGTGTGTGGGTGGGTGTTCGTGTGAAAGAGATAGAGAGAGAGAGAGAGAGAGAGAGAGAGAGAGAGAGAAAGAAAGAGAAAAGCATCACTTTTCACAAAGTCCTCAGCAAGGCGTTCCATAGATCTGCGATGGCCCACTCAACAAAGGACCCAGCGAGTGTATCTGAGCTTGTTCGACCGTATAAGCCTGTTAAGCCGGTGCCGTTCGCCTCCAGGGCGGACACACACAGGGGCGGCTAACCGGTGTGCTGAAGACCGATGTATTATTCATGACATAATGAACAGTTAGAGCTTGGTGAAGTTCTTGTATAATGAAAGGTTAGAACTTGGTGAAGTTCTGTATGATGAAAGGTTAGAGCTTGGTGAAGTTATGTATAATGAACGGTTATAGCTTAGTGAAGTTCTGTGGAGAAAAGTTAGGCATCAGCTTTTGTGCCCGAGGTTATAGCAATGGCTCCTTTGTTTATGGTGCATCTACGGCGGCCATTTTGAGCCCCCACACCCCAAGTTTTGACAGTGAGAAGAAAAAACAACTGTTTTACAGTCCATGCCTCTTATCTAAAATAGTTTGAAAGCCATTTTGAGCTTTCAGAGGGACGCATGGAACGCCTAATGCCTTCTGATAGAGTCCATCCATCAGCGTCCAGCTCAATGGCGGCACGCCAGGGGCATAGATTACAGCAGTTTATTCAAAATGTCCTCTGACTTCCATATAAACAATAATCCCTTTCTTGGATTCGTACCTGTTTAATCAACGGCCTTCCAAATTGAATTGGCTTCAAATCAACTTACCATACATTTCACAATGCTTTTGCTATTATACATTTTTCATCAGTTGTATTTAATTTCCATTTATGACCGTACATGACATCTCAATTTCTTGATCAAATGAAAAGGGATCAATTTATTGATATGGCGTGAGGGAGCTGGCACTTAGTCCGAAGGGGACGCAGGCTAATTTGATATGGCCTCTGATTCTGCTTTGCTGGATGCCATGAGAGGGAACGGCTTTGTCCCTGTGAAGGTCAAGGTGATGATGACGATGATGTGCCTTTGTGGGAAGAGAGGAAAAAGAGCAAGGGGGGAGGGGGGGGCTTTGGAGAGATGTTTGACTTTGTGGCGTCCCCGCCATCGCCTGGCCTGTCAGCACCTGTCGGAGAGCGACACACACTTATCTCCGCCTGTCGGAGCGCTTATCTGGCGCTCGCCTACGCCTCGCTAGGAGATCAATGGGCAGCCTTCACTCCGCGCTCAATAGAACCGCACAGCCCCCTCCCAGAAACACCCGGAAAAACCCTCTGGCGTTGGGCTGCTAGTCTGTGGTCGACCCCCGAGGGCCGAGGCCCAACAAACACCCAACCTTTCCTTTGTGTCCACATCCTTTTTTTCACTTCCTCTAAGTCAATTTCTTGGCCCGTTTCTGTAATGGCTTCCATCCCTAATTGTGTGGTGAAACAGATGAATGGTTGTTCCATCGACGCAAACCTGCTGTTTGCAGCAAAAGTGTGAGTTAAAAGTGCCTTTCTTGTAAAGTGTGTCAGACTGAGAGAGAAAAAAGAGCCTCAACAATTGACCTTCACTATTAGCAGAGAACACAGGGGTAGAGATAGAGAGAGGGAGAGAGAGAGAGAGAGAGAGAGAGAGAGAGGGAGAGAGAGAGAGAGAGAGGGAGAGAGAGAGAGAGAGAGAGAGAGAGAGAGAGAGAGAGAGAGGGAGAGATAGAGAGATAGAGAGAGGGAGAGAGGGAGAGATAGAGAGAGGGAGAGATAGAGAGAGGGAGAGAGGGAGAGATAGAGAGAGGGAGAGAGGGAGAGATAGAGAGAGGGAGAGATAGAGAGAGGGAGAGATAGAGAGAGGGAGAGATAGAGAGAGGGAGAGAGGGAGAGATAGAGAGAGGGAGAGATAGAGAGAGGGAGAGAGGGAGAGATAGAGAGAGGGAGAGATAGAGAGAGGGAGAGAGGGAGAGAGGGAGAGATAGAGAGAGAAAGAGAGAGGGAGAGATAGAGAGAGGGAGAGATAGAGAGAGGTAGAGATAGAGAGAGGGAGAGATAGAGAGAGGGAGAGATAGAGAGAGGTAGAGATAGAGAGAGGTAGAGATAGAGAGAGATAGAGAGAGGGAGAGATAGAGAGAGGGAGAGATAGACAGATAGAGAGAGGGAGAGAAAGAACGAGGGAGAGATAGACAGATAGAGAGAGGGAATGGACACACAGAGAGAGATGGCGAGGGAGTGAGAAATGGAGGGTGGCACTTCAAATGGTCAATCAATAGCCCAATCCCAAACCAGCCCCTACCCACTCCCACTCCACCACCAGATGAAGTGTCGCTCGCAGCTGTGGAGGGCTCTCTCAATTGAGGGGGGGTGGCGGGGGGGTATAAATGGAAAGCTGAATGTGGGACAGTCTCCCCACTCCGACGGAAACGACCAGAACAGGGCCGTCACCATGACATGTTTAGGTGATTTATGGGAAAATGTTTATGATTTATAATAAAAAATCACTATAATTAAATACATAAATAATGAGAAATGGTCAAAAATCCAAACAGAGATATGTTTTGCAAATTAACTCTAACTCTAAATGAATACTATAACATTTTCCCGAGACAAATCAATCAGTCAATAAATAACTTACTCCCAATACCTTTTGCATTTGGCAGCATTTCCGCATTGTTTGATTTGATTGATTCTTTTTTTGTGAAGAGGTATTTGCATGCCACAGCCTAATAAGTTGCTTTGTCTGTTCTATTGTCATTGTCCCTGTAAATAATGGAATATATGATGTAAATCTGACATAGACCTAGGCCTATTTCGATTTATTTTTATGTTGGCTATGCATGAATAGGCTACAGGCTTGTAAGAGTTTGCTGCAAGTCAAGCGATCTAGAGATAAAGTGATGTTCTCCTACCGTATATTTGGTTTTATCTTTTGACACCACATTCTGTGATTTTGTTTGCAGCTGTTGAATAAGTGTGAGGAAAAGTTTGTGTGCTGTAGCCTTATCTTAAATAATTGACAGTGTAGGAAGACAGAAATGAAAGATATAGCGCTAGTCTGACGTTGTACAAGCCTGCCTGGATCCAGAAGATGCACGGCCTTCCCTGACATCTTCATCCATCCCTGCTTCCCCGTGTCTGGGTACCAGCGTAGCTCTGTCCCTCTAGACATGACGGATCACTAACTTTACCAGACGATGCTGCTTGTTTATCCTACTCTCCACCCTCCAGGAACAGACTGGATTTGACTGAGGCCCTAATTTTCATCACATAATCAAGGCAGGTTTTTTTTTTTTTAGGTATTCAAGGAGACTCTTCCAGAATGTTCCACCGTCTGCCAACTGTCTCCGTCAACACAAGACAAGGAGGACTGCCAATGACTCTCCTATCCCTCACCTGCCTTCTTAATATCCATCTCAAACCTGCAATAAGGAGTCTTTTTTATTTTTATGAGAGGACGTTGAGCGTTTTATGCGTTCACAAGTGCAGGATAAAGACAGTGAACGCAAAGTAGAAACGCCAGGCGGGAATCGCTGATGGAGATCGTGGACAGGAGAGAGCCGCCGCCGTGGCGGTTAGGGCTCACTCTCCAAATGGGCCGATACTTAAAAAAGCTTTTAATATATCTGGACCCGGGCTTGGTCCTGAGCGAAGGCATGAGGCTGTAAAAAAACCACTTAGCGTGGTAATGTGCGATCTTTGAGGATAAAAGGTAACCTTTCTGACACCCGGGGAACAGAATTACAGGCGAGGAGAATATAAATCCAGAAACGTTGTGAGGAGAAGAGGTGCAGCTGCCATTAGGATGGCGGAGCGGAAGCTAGGTATTAAAGTGCCAGACTGGAGAAGCCCGTCGGATGAATAAGCGTAGGCCGTGTACGCTGTTCGCTAACCGGACCCAAGTACATCCTGAGTGCTGCATTAGTTCACGAGTCTCTCCGAGGGGAAGTGTGTGTGTGTGCGTGTGTGTGTGTGTGGTTCTGCTGCTGCCGTGTGTGTGTGCTCATTATGGATTGGCGGTTTTATGGCTGATTCACACCGCATTGTACCACCTCAACTTGAGGTCTGTATTAGATGCATTCAAATAAGGTTGTTCTCTTATTTAAGACATTGTCATAGGAACATCTACATTGTGAATCCTGTGTGTTTTACAGCTGATGCCGTTGTCTCATGTTTATTGCCCTGGCCCCACTATCACCAGACCTGCTTTATCTTTGATCTCTGTAAATTATTACTCCAGCTGTGACCCTCAGACCTAGCCTACTCACTCATAATTGGCTAGTGAGGTATTTGCATATGCAGGAGTTGTATACTTAATGGATTTCCTTTCTTGTCTTCTTGTCTTTGAAATCGAGAGTTTAACATGTTTTTTGAATGATTTTTCACGGTGCCCACCCACATCCTTTGTATGACCAAAACGGTGGTAGAGCAATTATCAACTTTCTCAAAAGTGATAGTTTTGTCAACTTTTTGATCTGAACCATTGTATATGATCATAAGAAACCTTAAAACAGGGCTGAACATGCATTTTCCCTTTACTACTCCTCTAATAAGCATTAGTTAAGCATTATTAAGCATTAAGTAACAGTTAACTAATGTAGCTAATGTCCTAATCATAACCATAATTTCCATTGTAAATGTATGCGTCAGAATATCTGATGTCATAGTTTAAATCATTTCGCTCTGAATTGGCTTGTTATTCGTGTTAATCTTGAAGATGTAGATAAAATATTTCGATTGTGTGTTAATAACAAAATGTGTGATTTTGGCCTCTCTTTCTCTCTCTCTCTCTCTTTATCTCTCTCCCTCTCTCTCTCTCTCTCTCTTTCTCTCTCTTTCTCTCTCTCTCTCTCTCTCTCTCTTCGGCAGACTCCCAGCATGCACCTCTGGAGCAGCTTGCAGTCCACCCGAGCATAACAATCAAATGAGAGGTCCAGTGCTGGACTAACTGATTGCTGTTATTAAGCCGGGTAAGAGCTGCGATAGCACGGCCGAGAAAATCTAATTTTCCGAGCCCACATAGCAGACAACATTACACTAACAGTGATATTAGGAGAAAGGACCCCCAGCCTGTAAGAACAGGTGATGGTGGTGAAATGGCGGCGACAGGGGGGGGGGAGGCGTATGTGCTTGGTTGTTTTTCTGAAACCATTAGGCTGTTGCCAAATATGAAAAAAAACAAAAAAACACTTAGCTTCCCATTAAATCTGGTGCACCCATCGTTTTATTTCTACGGAATGATAAATGTCTGAACACGCTGTTCCTTTCAAGCCCAGTAAACTAAAGTAAACCCAACTGGTACTCCAGGCACAACGCTAAGTAAGTAGGTAACTTTTCAAAAATTATCTTGACACAGGTCTGGTTATTATCCAACAGGAAACTAGTGAGGTACATGCTGTTTGCTAATCCTTCTACAACAGATTGCTTTGACTCAAACCTGGGTGCCGCAGGCCTCCGCCACCAGTATACGACCACGCCTCTGCGTTTTACCAGGCTAGGCTCTGTGTTTTACCAGGCTAGACTCTGTGTTTTACCAGGCTAGGCTCTGTGTTTAGCCATGCTAGACTCTGTGTTTTACCAGGTTAGACTTTGTGTTTTACCAGGTTAGACTTTGTGTTTTACCAGGTTAGACTGTGCTTTACCAGGTTAGACTCTGTGTTTTACCAGGCTAGACTCTGTGTTTTACCAGGCTAGGCTCTGTGTTTTACCAGGTTAGACTCTGTGTTTTACCAGGTTAGACTCTGTGTTTTACCAGGTTAGACTCTGTGTTTTACCAGGTTAGACTCTGTGTTTTACCAGGCTAGACTCTGTGTTTTACCAGGTTAGACTCTGTGTTTTACCAGGTTAGACTCTGTGTTTTACCAGTCTAGGCTCTGTGTTTTACCAGGTTAGACTCTGTGTTTTACCAGGTTAGACTCTGTGTTTTACCAGGTTAGACTCTGTGTTTTACCAGGCTAGACTCTGTGTTTTACCAGGTTAGACTCTGTGTTTTACCAGGTTAGACTCTGTGTTTTACCAGGTTAGACTCTGTGTTTTACCAGGTTAGACTCTGTGTTTTACCAGGTTAGACTCTGTGTTTTACCAGGTTAGACTCTGTGTTTTACCAGGTTAGACTGTGTTTTACCAGGTTAGACTCTGTGTTTTACCAGGTTAGACTCTGTGTTTTACCAGGTTAGACTCTGTGTTTTACCAGGTTAGACTCTGTGTTTCACCAGGCTAGGCTCTGTGTTTTACCAGGCTAGACTCTGTGTTTCACCAGGTTAGACTCTGTGTTTTACCAGGTTAGACTCTGTGTTTGACCAGGCTAGGCTCTGTGTTTTACCAGGTTAGACTCGGTGTTTTACCAGGCTAGACTCTGTGTTTTACCAGGTTAGACTGTGTTTTACCAGGTTAGACTGTGTTTTACCAGGCTAGACTCTGTGTTTTACCAGGCTAGACTCTGTGTTTTACCAGGTTAGACTCTGTGTTTTACCAGGCTAGACTGTGTTTTACCAGGTTAGACTCTGTGTTTTACCAGGTTAGACTCTGTGTTTAGCCATGCTAGACTCTGTGTTTTACCAGGCTAGACTCTGTGTTTTACCAGGTTAGACTCTGTGTTTTACCAGGTTAGACTCTGTGTTTTACCAGGTTAGACTCTGTGTTTTACCAGGCTAGGCTCTGTGTTTTACCAGGCTAGACTCTGTGTTTTACCAGGTTAGACTCTGTGTTTTACCAGGCTAGACTGTGTTTTACCAGGCTAGACTCTGTGTTTTACCAGGTTAGACTCTGTGTTTCACCAGGCTAGACTCTGTGTTTTACCAGGCTAGACTGTGTTTTACCAGGCTAGACTCTGTGTTTTACCAGGCTAGACTCTGTGTTTAACCAGGCTAGGCTCTGTGTTTTACCAGGCTAGACTCTGTGTTTTACCAGGCTAGGCTCTGACCTCTGACCTCCAGCTGTACCTGGGTCTACTGGAATATACCGGCTGTCACCTAGACGGACTCCACAGCAGAGTGCTGGGCTCTGGCGTGACAGGGGGAAGAATGGAGGCCACTGTGTGTCATACGGACGAGGACACGGTGACGACGGACGAGGACACGGTGACGACGGCAGCTGCAGGCCAGGTACAGTATGCGGTACCATCTCAATAGCGCAACACATGACATCTCTGTTTAGATGTCACTTCAGCAAGGACATGTGGTGTAAAAATAGAATAGAATTATTGTGAGAAATGTGAAAAGAGCCAGCGATAGTCTACGCTACAACGCTGTTCTATTCAACGTTTCCCACGTGTGCTTTTAATTCTGTTTTATTCATGTGTCGAACAAGAAACTAGACTGTGTACGAGTGGGTGCACAGTAAAGAAGATATTGACATATTGCAGTATATTAATTCTTCTTGGCAGTAGACAGAGCTGCCATTTTGAACGCAGTGTCCCTTTGCTACGGTGGCCCTGAAGTGTCACAACACAACACATCAAAAAAAGTGACAACGCATCAAAAAGGTGATAACACGACACAAACTGGCCACAACACAACACAAACCGGCCACAACACAACGGAAGTGAGCCACAACTGGGGGGGCGGAGTCTCGCCATCACGCCACTATCCACGCCACGAACCCCACAACTTGGCCCCTGAGTGGGCTAGAGACACACTTCCCCAGCGGGGATAATATATTTTACACATAATATACATACATATATATCTAGATCATATACTTATCTATTTAGCGCAACAATAAAAGCTATATGTATCTTAATGTAACATTCTTAGATTTAACCAAACTGTAAATTAATCTGCATATCGTTCAGTTCATTCCATTGTTGCATGTTGTGTATTGTGTTTTTATTTATTTGTTTTATTTAGATTATACTTTTTTTTTTCCGATGAAGCACATTGAGCAGCTGGCAATAGCATTCCACTGCACATTATACTTGTATGAGGATGATACATTCGACTTTGACGCTTACAAACACAGCGACAGCAGCAATCAAGTGTGTCTCTACCATCTCTTCCCCCCTGCGGAACCAACGCCCCCCGCCGCGTCTGCCGCTAAGTGACGGATGGTTTTCTCAACGCACTCCTAGAACGACACCCCGGCGCGGTGCGTGTGTCTGTCACGACCGGTCTGTTAGCAGATGATTTATTCTGCTCCGTGAGCCGTACAGTAAGCCGCGCCTCCCCACCCCCCGCGGGGGCACGGCGGAGATATCGACTATGTGCTTTTGGCGTCACGGTATCCGTGACAGGAATGCTTTGCGATGGTGGTGCTTGGACACACGCGCTGGCCAGAGATTAAGTCTGTGATCTGTACTGTATAAACAGAGTCAGACTTACCTGTGTGTAGGCATATCCATGGACACCAGCCAGCATGAGAGAGAGCGGGAGGGGAAAGAGAGAGAGAAAGAAAGACATTCATTAGTTCAAGGACAAAGGTTCCCGAACGAACAGGACATTGATACTTCCTCCTCCGTCCTTAGCTAAAAGTGTCTTCCGAACTTTCCCGGCTTCCTGACTTGTGATGTTCAGGCGAGCTCATTTGAATATCCTGAATGAGCGCTAACTCTGGTCCTGATCTGAGTACATGCACGCCCCTGATCTGAGTACATGCACGCCCCTCAATGACTCTCCCCTCCGATCGAGAGGGAATGAACATCTTCTCTGGTGCTCCGGTAATCAGGCCGCACAACCGCTAGTCATCAGGAGGAGAGAAACGCTAGGCAGAGAAAAGTTTACTTGCTGAGAAGTGATCAATAGAGAGAGAGAGAGGGAGAGAGAGAGAGAGGGAGAGAGAGAGAGAGAGAGAGAGGGAAGATGGGCAGAGGTCTTCTGAGGTGACGACGTTGGCTGTAATTAGTTAATGACGAACAAGACAAAGCTGGGGTAATAATAATAATGAATGATAACTGATTATCGATGTTTGATGAGGCTTTTCTGATGGAACTTTTACCGAGGCTTATGGGAGATTGATGGGAGGAGGACTGGGCCTGGATAGATTAGGCTACTCTGGGCTGGGCTGGGCTGGTCTGAGTTAAGATAGGCTATTCTGGGCTAGGCTGGTCTGGTCTGAGTTAGGCTAGGCTATTCTGGGCTAGGCTGGTCTGGTCTGAGTTAGGTTAGGCTATTCTGGGCTAGGCTGGTCTGGTCTGAGTTAGGCTAGAATAGGCTATTCCAGCTGGTCTGGTGTGAGTTGGACTAGAATAGGCTATTCTGGGCTAAGCTAGGCTGGGCTGGACTAAGTTGGGCTAGTCTGGGCTGGGCTGGGCTAGGCTAGGCTAGGCTAGGCTAGGCTAGGCTAGGCTAGGCTAGGCTAGGCTAGGCTGGGCTGGGCTGGGCTAGGCTGGACTAAGTTGGGCTAGGCTAGGCTAGGCAGGGCTGGGCCAGGCTGGGCTGGGCTAGACTGTGTCTGACTTGAACAAACTCATCCACCTCTGAGCAGAGCTGGACTGGGGCGAGGTTGCGGACCTGGTCCTCTCATTACATCAGATGAGTTTCCATGGAATCCATATTAAGCATCACTTAACGCCGGCTCCGTTGCCACGACGATGAGCACTCTCTCAAACCATGTATGGAAACATAATTGGTCTTCAAACTGATTGGACACTCAACGGCCCTCAAGTGGAAATTGTTCCGTGGCAAAATGCATTTTATAATTCTACTGGAGAAATTGAATTGCTTGAAAGACTGAACAGCTACAGCTCTGTTTGTAATTTTGTAAACACGTTACGACTCACACAACGTTACAATGACTCACACAACGTTACAATGACTCACACAACGTTACCATGACTCACACAACGTTACCATGACTCACACAACTTAACAGTGACTCACACAACGTTACAATGACTCACACAACGTTACCATGACTCACACAACGTTACCATGACTCACACAACGTTACCATGACTCACACAACGTTACAATGACTCACACAACGTTACAATGACTCACACAACGTTACAGTGACTCACACAACGTTACAATGACTCACACAACGTTACCATGACTCACACAACGTTACAATGACTCACACAACGTTACAATGACTCACACAACGTTACCATGACTCACACAACGTTACAATGACTCACACAACTTTACCATGACTCACAAAACGTTACCATGACTCACAAAACGTTACAATGACTCACACAACGTTACCATGACTCACACAACGTTACAATTACTCACACAACGTTACCATGACTCACACAACGTTACCATGACTCACACAACGTTACAGTGACTCACACAACGTTACCATGACTCACACAATGTTACCATGACTCACAGAACGTTACAGTGACTCACACAACGTTACCATGACTCACACACACAACGTTACAGTGACTCACACAACGTTACCATGACTCACACAACGTTACACTTACTCACACAACGTTACAATGACTCACACAACGTTACCATGACTCACACAACGTTACAATGACTCACACAACGTAACAATGACTCACACAACGTAACAATGACTCACACAACATTACAATGACTCACACAACGTTACAATGACTCACACAACGTTACCATGACTCACACAACGTTACAGTGACTCACACAACGTTAACATGACTCACACAACGTTACAATGACTCACACAACGTTACCATAACTCAAACAACGTTACAGTGACTCACACAACGCTACAGTGACTCACACAACGTTATGTTCTCCCTGGCTTATTTGCATTCACTACTCACATTATTGGCTGTTCTATTGGCTGTTACCTGCAAGGCAAGGCCATTTTATTTGTAGCACATTTCAGCAACAAGGCAATTCAAAGTGTTTTACAAGAGACATCAAAACCATCAAGACAAAGTGCAAGAAACACATACAGTACAAGGTCATATAAAACAAAATGTAAAAAAGGACATTTAAAACAAAATGCAGGAAAATAGAATACAGGAATACAGGTTAGAGTGCAGTGTATGAATGAATAATTATTTGATTTAATAAAAAGCAGCGGCAAAAATAAAACGAGTTGCAGCAGACCTGCAGTTAAATAATTCAATCTACAGTAACACAATCTAATCTAGAGGACAATTAAAGAGAAATTCAGTAAGAGGGAAAAAGAGAGAGAGAGAGAGAGAGAGAGAGAGAGAGAGAGAGAGAGAGAGAGAGAGAGAGAGAGAGAGGAGAGGGAGAGAGAGAGAGAGAGAGAGAGAGAGAGAGAGAGAGAGAGAGAGAGAGAGAGAGACAGACAGAGAGGGAGAGAGAGAGAGAGAGAGAGAGGGGGGTAGAGAGAGAGAGAGAGAGGGAGAGAGAGAGAGAGAGAGAGAGAGAGAGAGGGAGAGAGAGAGAGGGAGAGAGAGAGAGAGAGAGGGGGGGTAGAGAGAGAGAGAGAGAGAGAGAGAGAGGGTAGAGAGAGAGAGAGAGAGAGAGAGAGAGAGAGAGAGATGGAAAGAGATCTGAAGAGCCCCTCTGCTACCAGACACAGACATTTCTGCACAATCACTGGCTGTTGCTGCACACTGTGTGTGTGTGTGTGTGTGTGTGTGTGTGTGTGTGTGTGTGTGTGTGTGTGTGTGCGTGTGTGCGTGTGTGTGGGCATGTCCGTGCATGTGTGTGCGTGCGTGTGTGCGTGGGCATGTCCGTGGATGTGTGTGTGTGTGTGCGTGCGTGTGGGCATGTCCGTGGATGTGTGTGTGTGCGTGCGTGTGTGTGGGCATGTCCGTGGATGTGTGTGTGTGCGTGCATGTGTGTGTGTGCATGTGTGCGTGTGTGTGGGCATGACTCATCCGGTGACTCCTCCAGATCATCCCTGACTCATCCCTCTGAGCAGCCAGTCATAATGAACTCCTAGTGAGCCTAGGAGCCGTGCTGTTCTTCTCCTATCTTAAGAGTGCTCCTACTGTACATTCCTACTGTACATTCCTACTGTACATTCCTACTGTACATTCCTACTGTACATTCCTACCGTACATTCCTACTGTACATTCCTACTGTACATTCCTACTGTACATTCCTACTGTACATTCCTACTGTACATTCCTACTGTACTTTGGAAGCAACTGGGACAATAGGAACACGATGTTCCTGTTCTTGTCAGTAGGCTATTCTTAATTTTCCTGGAAATGCCTGAATAAGTCCTGGAGCATAAATGACAAGGATCAGACGGTGAATAACACTACAGTTTTTATGCTCCACATATCTGGAACAAACTTCCAGAAAACTGCAGGTCTGCTGCAACTCTTGGTTCTTTTAAAACAAGCCTGAAGACTTTTCTTTTTGCCACCGCTTTCTAAGAGGAGTTATGTTTATCAGTATACTGCACTGTAACTTTTATTCTGTATTCTATTATTTCCTGCTTTTTGTTTTAATGTCTATAAGTCTTGCTTTTTTTTTTAATGCTTTTAATTTGTCCTGCCTTCTGTTTCTTAAATGTCTATATTGTCTTGCTTTTTGTTTTAATGCTTTTAATTTGTCCTGCTTTTTGTTTTAAATGTCTATAATGTCTTGCTTTTTGTTTTAATGCTTTTAATGTCTCATGGTAAAGCACCTTGAATTGCCCTGTGGCTGAAATGTGCTATATAAATAAACTTGCCTTGCCTTACAGTTGAGTCACCATGATTTAGCCATAGGTGGCGCTATAACGAGTGATTTAGTGCACAATGCTA
>NC_140265.1:627515-632135 GCF_949987555.1 Borostomias antarcticus | reverse complement strand
ATATGAACTCAGGGTTCCCTAGGAGGAACATATAAACTTCACTCTGCAAAGTGTTTATACTACTGTTGGAAAGTAACCACTTCTGCACAGAGATAAAGGTCAGTCTGTAGAGAACACTGGGTTTCATAGATATTGGGGAAGGAAGAGTAGATCACTGTGTCATCAGCATATAAATGTGTATGACAAGTAGAAGAAATCTGCGGGAGATCGTTAACGAATATAGTGAACAAGAGAGGTCCAAGTGATGAGCCTTGAGGAATACCTTTATCAATAAGATTGGAATTTGATTGCTTGCCCTGGTAGGAAATACATTGACGTCTATGGTGAAGGTATGAGTTCAACCAGAGAAGAGCTTGTTTAGATACACCAATGGAAAAAAGTTGATCAAGTAAGAGATAATGGTCAACCATATCAAATGCCTTGGTCAGGTCAATACATATGGCACCAGTAAACATCCTGTTACCCATTGCAGCATGAACATCATAAGTGAATTTCAATAAAGCTGTGGTTGTGGAGAAATGTGGTCCAAAGCCAGATTGGCAGGGAGAGAGGATATTTGAGTGAAGAAAATAGCCTATAATTGTTGAGATCAGACTGATCACCGCCTTTATGCAGAGGGACTTTTGCACATTTCCATTTTAAAGCCGTCTCACATGTAGTTAATGACAGGTTGAATACATCACACACAGGAAATGACAAAACATGACGAGCAAGTTTAATGAACCTAATCTCCAGGCTGTCAGGACCTGAGCCACCTGGTTTAATTTGTTCAATAACCTTCTGAACCTCTATTGGACGGATTCTTCTGAAAGAGAAAGAGCTGTTACAGATATTATTTCTTGGGGAATTAACTACATATGGAGGACCAGTTGGTTTATGGCTACAAATGGACCTGAAATGTTGAGGGCACTGGTGATAAGGGATGGGTCTTTAATAATTTCATTATTGGCTTTAAAACGGATAGAATGTGTTTAAGTTGCTTTATCGGTTATATTGTTAATTATCTTCCAGAATTGTTTTGGGTTATTATAATCTTTAGCCAAACAGTCTTTAACCCTTTTAACCTTGAAAGTACAGTGACAACATTTCGAATATTAATTGGATTTTCCCTATAATACTAGAAAGCGCAGTTTCTCAGCTTTCAGCAAGTGCTGGAGTGAGGAATTTTTTAGATTTGTTAGATATTTTTGTCATATTATTAAATATTTGTTAGATATTTTTAAAATGTTGCCGATGACGTGGTCGTATCGAAAGGGTTAAAGTAATTTGATCTAGCGTTTCTTGTTTTTGTGGTGCATAAGTTCCTAAATTGTTTGTAAGCTTTCACATCAGCAGCATCCTTGGTCAAACGAGATCTTTCCCAGGTCTTATCGTGTTGTCTAAACGAACTGATAAGTTTGCCGTTGATCCGAGGTAGATGTCTACCCAAAGCCTTCTCAAGGGGGCATGCTTATCAATAACAATACTCATCTCTCAATAGAGGAAATTCAAAGAGTCTTCAACTGAAGGTATCAGTTAAAACCTATCCCAGTTAATGGCTGCTATGTCTTGAATAAAAAGCTCATTATTAAGATTTTTACATTGTCTAACTGTAATGAGTTTGGGTGGGAGGCGCAGTTATTTTATTTTCCAAACACAAAAAATAGTACAAATTAATGATGACTTAAACTATCAGATAACAAAACAGACTTTGCAATTCTGTCAGGGTGAGAGACCAGGATCCGATCAATCAGGGGGCTAGAGGTGTCCGTCGCTCTGGGGGGTTCACTTATGAGCTGGGTTAGGTTTATTCTATTGAATAGATTTATGAGCTGGGTTAGGTTTATTCTATTGAATAGATTTAGGTCTTTAAGAGATGAGCGACTACCTCTAGAGTTCCTATCATCTCTGTATAAAACATAGTAGTCAAGTCCAACCTCTCTATCGGGGGTAGAACTATCCAACCAAGTCTCGGACAGAGTGACTACACTAGGTTTGTGACTGGCAATCCAAGCTCTACGGTCTCATTTTATTAGAAAGGCCCCTAATGTTCATATGAATAATAAACCTTTAGTTTCTTTAGTAATCCACATGCTCATTAAGGGTAGAGAGACCCATTTATGACATCTAAAGTAGTTTGAATGCAGTTCAATCTGTTCTCAAATCGATCCTCAGTTTGTTAATAGCATCACAGAGGTCAGGGGTCAGCAGGCCCTATTGCGCAACTTGCGCCCTACCAAGGGAGTCCATGACAACAAAGTCATTCGCCGTCCAAACTTACTATAACCTTAAGTTTGTTTTATAGGAAAAGCTGATGACTATATCACAAGAAGAGAATATAATAATGTCTGCTCATATAGGCAGAAAAGGCTGAGTAAACGCAATAAAACGCAGACTGAGGCTTCAGTCAACACTCAGGGCAGTGCCTTGGGCGCCATTTTGACAGGAGGAAGGAGGGATATACCTCCATTACGATCTGTAACTCCACCACGGCACAACCCAGACGCTGCTACTCAGTCAGCTGCATCACAGCCTGTAGCAGGAGAGTTCAGTCAGGTTATTCTGTGAGATTGCCTGCTGGGTTTATGAGGGTGAGGGGTAGTTCACACACACACACACACACACACACACACACACACACACACACACACACACACACACACACACACACATACACACACCTGGAACACCAGCACAGTATCACAGAGTTCTACACACACACACACACACACACCTGGAACACCAGCACAGTATCACAGAGTTCTACACACACACACACACACACACACACACACACACACACACACACACACACACACACACACACACTCACACACACACACACACACACACACACTCACACCTTGAACACCAGCAAGCTTCCCAGCACAGTGTCACAGAGTTCTACACACACACACACACACACACACACACACACACTCACACCTGGAACACCAGCACAGTATCACAGAGTTCTACACACACACACACACACACACACACACACACACACACACACACACACACACACCTGGAACACCAGCAAGCTTCCCAGCACAGTATCACAGAGTATGGGGTGTGATTCGTGCCAGCGTAACAAACACTCAGTGCTTTCGTCGCCTGCATTGCGTGTATAAAGGTACTTTGGCGAGCTGATTAATAGGCGTGCATATACGCACGCGTTACGAGTCGCTCGCATTCTCGGAGGGTGACGTGTCAAAACTGCCGTGCCACTTTTGCGCACATGCATGTAACGTTTGCACGCTCGTGTTAAGTCAGCGGGCACTAGAAGCTGCGAGCGGGGCTCATTTGTCCATATTGAATAAAAATTAAGAATATTTATTTGCACTCAATCAAATTCCAGGACCCTCCTTGCATAACTTTTCCTAGATATGTGTCGTTTTATCTCCACTATCGCTACATTTTCAAATAGGTTGTGGCTGTTCGAACTGGTGCTGACGGTGCTGCAGCGCCCTCTATTGACAAGAAACACGTGTATCTGAACATTTGTTTTAAATTGCGAAGAAAGAGTCATTCAGATATTAGGCTTTATTAAAAACAAGTTGCTTAACATGTGCGAATTCCATTTATTGAGAATGCATTACCAATTGGCAAGGACGAGATTAGAACCAGCTATGATTTAAAGGGACTGATCTTACCCGTGCGGCCGCTAACACGTCTGCTGCGCAAGCAAGGCACTGGCACGTTTGACACGTCGCTATGCAATTTCTGCACACATTACAAGCGAACGTACGTACGTTCATCTATGATTTTACCAAACTGTCATGTGTAGTGTTGGTGTCGCATATGTGAGGCGCATCTAACCTGTAGTGTTGCCGTCACGCACACGATGCGCAATTCGTGTAAACAACATGTGCACAGCGTCTGCGTTACAGGTACGTTACAGCTATGAGACGTCTGTCTCTCCATTGTTTGTCAATGGAAATTATACACGTGCGTTTAGACGTTTGATGTCATCGCGTCTTCTTAAGTAGGCGCAAGTCAAGCGTTTCAGTATGGTGTGCTGGCACTAATCACACCCCATACACAGAGTTCTACACACACACACACACACACACACACACACACCTGGAACACCAGAACGCTTCCCAGCACAGTATCACAGAGTTCTACACACACACACACACACACACACACACTCACACACACACACACACACACACACACACACACACACACTCACACCTGGAACACCAGAACGCTTCCCAGCACAGTATCACAGAGTTCTACACACACACACACACACACACACACACACACACACACACACACACACACACTCACACACACACACACACACACACACACACACACACACACTCACACCTGGAACACCAGAACGCTTCCCAGCACAGTATCACAGAGTTCTACTCTGACAGTACAGAACCGAGCAGAACCATGCAGTAGAACTTTTATTGCCACTAAATATTTAAAACTCCCCCACCCTACACACACACACACACACACACACCTTTAGTTTCTTTAGTAATCCACATGCTCATTAAGGGTAGACAGAGACCCTGTGACACACACACACACACACACACATACACTCGGTGGGTGTCTTACTGTATTCGTGCACGTTTGACCGTGCCTGCGGGTGTAAACATGTCAGCTACG
>NC_140265.1:602515-610015 GCF_949987555.1 Borostomias antarcticus | reverse complement strand
AGGATCGTTTACTCAGGAAGTTCAACAAACCAGCAACAAGGAAGCTACAACTCTACTGAGGAAAGGTAAGACAGAATTTAGCTGGTTTCTTTGTCTTGTCTTTATATTTTGCTGGTTTGGCATGTTGGAGACAGCATAGAGCGCTGTCCCTGTAAAAAGAAACACGATTACATAAAAAAATAATAGAAGCCTCATATTTCCCACCCACATTCCACAAAGGCCTGTCTGCTCTGCCTCTGATTGGCTAGTAGCCTAACACCAATTGAGGTCAAATTGAACTTCAATTCCCCACCCTACTCTGCCTCTGATTGGCTAGTATAAAGGGCGAGTCAATCCACATGGCTTTGAAAGCAGTGTTCCTAAGACAGGGACCCACCCCAAACACACAGACAGACAAAGTCAGATAGACAGTGACAGCAGCCCTTCTATCCCTGAGCCTTTCTCTCACGTCGTTCACTGCCTTGTTGAAGTTTCCTGTGGCGTTTATGTTTTGTGTATCTTCTATGGCCATCGTATCTAGAAATAGATGTGCTGTCCTGGAGAGTGGAATATCATCATCTTTGTCTTGGTAACATCCACTGCCCAGGTCTGGGAGAATGTGTTGCAGCCCTTCTTTGGTTGGTGACAGCAGCCCCAGGTCATCTGCACACAGTAGCATTTGACGTATGTGTTTACTAGAGGGGAGCCAGGTGCTGCAGACTCGTCCAATTGCTTTGCCAGTTCATTGATGTATATGTTTGTTGAAGACTAGTTTGATAGGTTCCTTTGTTTCTTTTCATTCATTGTTAAACCATTTTTTTTACATTTGTTGTCAAACCATTTATCAATTTTATTTGCGGCTTTTCGGATCGCGGCCTTTAGGTTTGACAAGGAGGCCGAAAGGTCAAATATGCTGTTAAGGCTGAGTTCTACTTCCTTGTTTACACATTCACTGTTGCATTTAACCTTTTTTTTCTCCAGGAGCTGGTCTAAGCGATTGTTGTTTTTATTTGGGGCTTTTCTGTTTGAGGTTTGACAAGAAGGCTGAAAGGTCAAATGTGCTGTTAAGGCGTGTAACAATGTGCCTTGTTTGCACTGCATTGAACATTTTTTCTTTTTTTCCAGGAGCTGGTCTAAGCGTGATTGGATGTGTTGTTGGCTAATAGCGTTGAGGTGCTTCTGCACTACCTGCCTTCTATTTGTAGGGTTTTTTAACAGTGTGTAGTTTGGTTGGCTTTACTACTTCCTGACTGGGCGCTGGTCTATTCAGGTAGACTGTGGTTTTGCTGTGGTCTGACAGGGGTGTTAGTGGGCTGACTGTGAACGCTCTGAGAGACGCTATGTCCCAAAATAACTTTTAATTCCTGGTTTTAGGTGTGTGATGAAAATATGTTCAAGTTGGTATAATCCTCTTTAGGTCTTTGTGAAAATATCCAAGCGTATTCTGCATTGAAGATACTTTTTACTAGTTTTTCAGCAAAGGTTTTAGGAGAATGACCTTTCTGTTCATCTCTTCCTCTCTTTCTCTCTCTATTTCTCTCTGTCTCTTCCTCTCTCTGGCTGCGTTCCATTTGTCTGGGAAGTGGTGAGGTGGGAGGTGGGAAATGGGAGGTGGGAGAGAACGACATCACCCACAAGGTAACCACAGTGCAGTAGACGGCTCGGAATAAAGATGGACGTGGGCAAGCTTTGTTTGCCAAACCAGTAGATAACGTACTACGCGGTATTTTGTGCATAGAAGAGAGGTCGCGAACATGTCCTCAGATAACAGCTGAGGAAAACTGTGTGTACGACTACGACTACGACTTAACGAGACACAAATAAGACAGACATGCTTATAAAACAGTATTACTATAGTTTCATTTAGTTACATAGGGGGCTGCCATCTTGTTCAGGACTCACAGAGCTAGCTGGGGGTGGGGAACAGTGGTAGGAGTAAGCTAGCTGGGGGTGGGGAACAGTGGTAGGAGTAAGCTAGCTGGGGTTGGGGAACAGTGGTAGGAGTGAGCTAGCTGGGGGTGGGGAACAGTGGTAGGAGTGAGCTAGCTGGGGGTAGGGAACAGTGGTAGGAGTGAGCTAGCTGGGGGTAGGGAACAGTGGTAGGAGTAAGCTAGCTGGGGGTGGGGAGCAGTGGTAGGAGTAAGCTAGCTGGGGGTGGGGAGCAGTGGTAGGAGTGAGCTAGCTGGGGGTGGGGAACAGTGGTAGGAGGAAGCTAGCTGGGGGTGGGGAACAGTGGTAGGAGGAAGCTAGCTGGGGGTGGGGAACAGTGGTAGGAGTGAGCTAGCTGGGGGTGGGGAACAGTGGTAGGAGGAAGCTAGCTGGGGGTGGGGAACAGTGGTAGGAGTGAGCTAGCTGGGGGTGGGGAACAGTGGTAGGAGTGAGCTAGCTGGGGGGGGGGAACAGTGGTAGGAGTGAGCTAGCTGGGGGTGGGGAACAGTGGTAGGAGTGAGCTAGCTGGGGGTGGGGAACAGTGGTAGGAGTAAGCTAGCTGGGGGTGGGGAACAGTGGTAGGAGTAAGCTAGCTGGGGGTGGGGAACAGTAGTAGGAGCACACAAGAAAACAAGTCGTGAGGGACGTTCCAGTTCAAACTGTCAGTAGAATCTCATGAATCACGACTTCACGAGCCAAATGGAACACAGCATGCATCTGTCTCGGCTCTCTTCCTCTCTCTCTCTCTCTTCCTCTCTCTATCTCTCTCTATCTCTCTCTCTCTGATCTCTTCCTCTCTCTCTTCCTCTCTCTCTCTCTTCCTCTTCCTCTCTCTCTTCCTCTTCCTCTCTCTATCTCTCTCTTTGATCTCTTCCTCTCACTATCTCTCTCTCTCTCTTCCTCTTCCTCTCTCTCTCTCTCTTTGATCTCTTCCTCTCTCTCTCTCTCTCTCTCTGCTCTCCTCCTCTCTCTCTCTCTCTCTCTCTCTCTCTCTGATCTCTTCCTCTCTCTCTCTCTCTGCTCTCTCTCTCTCTCTCTCTGCTCTCTTCCTCTCTCTCTCTCTCTCTCTCTCGCTCTGATCTCTTCCTCTCTCTCTCTGCTCTCTTCCTCTCTCTCTCTCTCTCTCTCTCTCTCTGCTCTCTTCCTCTCTCTCTCTGATCTCTTCCTCTCTCTCTCTGCTCTCTCTCTCTCTCTCTCTCTCTCTCTCTCTCTGATCTCTCCCTCAGTGTGTCTCCCCGTGTCTGCTCTCCCTCAGTAACAGGTTAGTTCCAGGACTAATTACAGAAGGCTATCCCAGCATGCCACGGGGCCGCTATCCCAGCATGCCACGGGGCCTTCTCATTTGCAAGCGTCGGGAGTGCGGGAGTAGAGTACCGTCTAATAACATTTTATACTGCCTGATTAAAAACAGCCCATAAATCACCCTGTCCTCCTCTACACCCCCCTCCTCAACCCACACACACTCGCACACACACACACACACTCTCTCACACACACACACACACACACACACACACACACACACACACACACACACACACACACACACACACCCAATCACCCTGTCCTCCTCTACACCCCCCTCCTCAACCCACACACACACACACACACACACACACACACACCCACACCCACACCCACACACACACACACACACCCAATCACCCTGTCCTCCTCTACACCCCCCTCCTCAACCCACACACACTCGCGCACACACACACACACACACACACACACACACACACACCCAATCACCCTGTCCTCCTCTACACCCCCCTCCTCAACCCACACACTCTCACACACACACACACACACACACACACACACACACACACACACACACACACAATCACCCACACACAAACCCAAACCCATGCACTTAGATAGAGCCATCAGCCCCATCACTTGAATTAACACACATTAAAATCTCTCTCTCTCTCTCTCTCTCTCTCCCTCTCTCTCTCTCTCTCTCTCCGAGGGGATGCTAGTCTGTATGTGTGTTCAAGCTAACACACACATGGCACTAGGGCTGCACCATTATGACAAAACAGAATAATTGTGATTATTTGCTTCAAAATGGTAATTGCGATTAATAATTGCGATTCATATTTCATATATAATATGAATATATAAGAACCAAAATGCTCCCAAATCACGGACGTTGATCCCTTTCTTGCTACTAACTCACTGACCGTTTTCACTCATTTTGTCACTACTCACGGCTGCGGGTACTCTTGTGACACTTGTCTTGACCTACTGCTATCTGTCTTCTCAGTGAAACTGCTGCGCACAGCGCACTCAGCGGGAACGCATGTGATTGGTCAGACAGCATAAGCGCCTGTGATTCGTCCGTGTAGTCCTAGCACACTCAATTCAAAGCCAAATTATTAATCACATTAATTGCGGCCTTTTGCGATTAGTTAATCGCGGAGGTTAATAATCGCGATTTCGATCAATTCACGATTAATTGTGCAGCCCTACGTGGCCGACAGGAAAATCTATAGGTGTCAGAATGGAGAAAGGCTCACGTGCGCGCACTTGTGTGCACGGTTATCGGCCCCTTATCTTAGTGGTCTGTAATTGCTGCAGTGCCTGGAGGAGCCAGCCTCTCTATGAGGTCATCGCTGGGGTCCACACACACACACACACACACACACACACACATTCACACCGTTGGCTCCATGGAGGCCCAGTGTGGAGTGGCAGCAACTCATCTATTAGCTCCCAGCACAATGCGACTAGCAGCAGATTAGCCGCGATAGCATCGCCGGCCTCGCACTGCAAACAAAGACTCCTCTCTCTCTCCCGCGAGGCACGGAGCCAGACTAACACTCTCTCTCTCTCTGTCTCTCTCTCTCACACACTCTCTCTCTCTCACTCTCTCTCTCGCTCTCTCTCTCTCTCACACACACACACACACACACACACAAACACACACACATTTAGCAATCATCTCATCATCAGAACCCAGAATATTCAGTTAACTTCCAACCCAACAAAACAGCTCATCTGCAGCTGCTGTGCATGTGACTATGAGGAGGATGATGAGGGGTTGTCCTGTGAGGATGATGATGAGGATGAGGTGTTGTCCTGTGAGGAGGATGATGAGGATGAGGTGTTGTCCTGTGAGGAGGATGAGGTGTTGTCCTGTGAGGAGGATGATGAGGATGAGGTGTTGTCCTGTGAGGAGGATGATGAGGAGGAGGATGAGGTGTTGTCCTGTGAGGAGGAGGATGAGGATGAGGTGTTGTCCTGTGAGGAGGAGGATGAGGATGAGGTGTTGTCCTGTGAGGATGATGAGGTGTTGTCCTGTGAGGAGGAGGATGAGGTGTTGTCCTGTGAGGAGGAGGAGGAGGTGTTGTCCTGTGAGAAGGATGAGGTGTTGTCCTGTGAGGATGATGAGGTGTTGTCCTGTGAGGAGGATGATGAGGTGTTGTCCTGTGAGGAGGATGATGAGGGTCCTGTGAGGAGGATGATGAGGTGTTGTCCTGTGAGGAGGATGATGAGGTGTTGTCCTGTGAGGAGGATGTGGTGTTGTCCTGTGAGGAGGATGATGAGGATGAGGTGTTGTCCTGTGAGGATGATGAGGTGTTGTCCTGTGAGGAGGAGGATGAGGATGAGGTGTTGTCCTGTGAGGAGGATGATGAGGTGTTGTCCTGTGAGGAGGAGGATGAGGATGAGGTGTTGTCCTGTGAGGATGATGAGGTGTTGTCCTGTGAGGAGGATGATGAGGTGTTGTCCTGTGAGGAGGATGATGAGGTGTTGTCCTGTGAGGAGGAGGATGAGGTGTTGTCCTGTGAGGAGGAGGATGAGGTGTTGTCCTGTGAGGAGGATGATGAGGTGTTGTCCTGTGAGGAGGATGAGGATGAGGTGTTGTCCTGTGAGGAGGATGATGAGGTGTTGTCCTGTGAGGAGGAGGATGAGGTGTTGTCCTGTGAGGAGGAGGATGAGGTGTTGTCCTGTGAGGAGGATGAGGATGAGGTGTTGTCCTGTGAGGAGGATGATGAGGTGTTGTCCTGTGAGGAGGATGATGAGGTGTTGTCCTGTGAGGAGGATGATGAGGATGAGGTGTTGTCCTGTGAGGAGGAGGATGAGGTGTTGTCCTGTGAGGAGGAGGATGAGGTGTTGTCCTGTGAGGAGGATGATGATGAGGTGTTGTCC
Source organism: Borostomias antarcticus (assembly GCF_949987555.1). Taxonomy (NCBI): domain Eukaryota; kingdom Metazoa; phylum Chordata; class Actinopteri; order Stomiiformes; family Stomiidae; genus Borostomias; species Borostomias antarcticus. The sequence goes on along the minus strand of NC_140265.1, from coordinate 603,946 downwards.
TGTGAGGAGGATGATGAGGTGTTGTCCTGTGAGGAGGAGGATGAGGATGAGGTGTTGTCCTGTGAGGAGGATGATGATGAGGTGTTGTCCTGTGAGGAGGATGATGAGGATGATGAGGTGTTGTCCTGTGAGGAGGAGGATGAGGTGTTGTCCTGTGAGGAGGAGGATGAGGTGTTGTCCTGTGAGGAGGAGGATGAGGTGTTGTCCTGTGAGGAGGAGGATGAGGTGTTGTCCTGTGAGGAGGATGATGAGGTGTTGTCCTGTGAGGAGGATGATGAGGTGTTGTCCTGTGAGGAGGATGATGAGGTGTTGTCCTGTGAGGAGGAGGATGAGGTGTTGTCCTGTGAGGAGGAGGATGAGGTGTTGTCCTGTGAGGAGGATGATGAGGATGATGAGGTGTTGTCCTGTGAGGAGGAGGATGAGGTGTTGTCCTGTGAGGAGGATGATGAGGTGTTGTCCTGTGAGGAGGATGATGAGGTGTTGTCCTGTGAGGAGGATGATGAGGATGATGAGGTGTTGTCCTGTGAGGAGGAGGATGAGGTGTTGTCCTGTGAGGAGGAGGATGAGGTGTTGTCCTGTGAGGATGATGAGGTGTTGTCCTGTGAGGAGGAGGATGAGGTGTTGTCCTGTGAGGAGGATGATGAGGTGTTGTCCTGTGAGGAGGATGAGGATGAGGTGTTGTCCTGTGAGGAGGATGATGAGGATGAGGTGTTGTCCTGTGAGGAGGATGAGGTGTTGTCCTGTGAGGAGGAGGATGAGGTGTTGTCCTGTGAGGAGGATGAGGTGTTGTCCTGTGAGGAGGAGGATGAGGTGTTGTCCTGTGAGGAGGAGGATGAGGTGTTGTCCTGTGAGGAGGAGGATGAGGTGTTGTCCTGTGAGGAGGATGATGAGGTGTTGTCCTGTGAGGAGGAGGATGAGGTGTTGTCCTGTGAGGAGGAGGATGAGGTGTTGTCCTGTGAGGAGGATGATGAGGTGTTGTCCTGTGAGGAGGATGATGAGGTGTTGTCCTGTGAGGAGGAGGATGAGGTGTTGTCCTGTGAGGAGGAGGATGATGAGGTGTTGTCCTGTGAGGAGGATGATGAGGTGTTGTCCTGTGAGATTTTTCTGTGTCAAATGGAACCGACTGTACTGATTCTGTGGTGTCTTCAGTCAAACACACTCATAAAATCACCTCCAAAAAGAGTCTGCAGCTCTCAAAATGAACCAGAGACAGTCCTAAGTGTGTTAACTCTCTGAATGAACCAGCCAGTTATAAGTGTTTAACTCTCTGAATGAACCAGAGACAGCCCTAAGTGTGTTAACACTCTAAGTATAAGTATAAGTGTTCAACTCTCTGAATGAACCAGCCAGTTATAAGTGTTTAACTCTCTGAATGAACCATAGGGTTATAAGTGTGTAAACTCTCTGAATGAATCAGACTAAGTGTGTTAG
>NC_140265.1:587515-597515 GCF_949987555.1 Borostomias antarcticus | reverse complement strand
TCTGAGATGTAGGCCGGGGTCGTCCGTGAAGAGCTCGGTGGGTGAACACCAGGACACAAGAGAGACGGTGCGAATGTCAGGCACACGAAAAGGTGTTGGCGTGTTCTCAGATTCTCTCATCTGATCGTCCGAGGCCAATAACACTCTTCCTCTTCCTGCTCTGCACAACTTCTGTCCCATCTTGGTTCACATAATTGGTCATAGTGTTCACCTATTCAACGATGTATGCCAAAAGAATTGCACAATTCTACTTTTGTTGTAATCTTATATCAAAGTATATAATTTCTTACTTCCTGGAAAACGGTAGGTCACGTGCAATGACGACAACAGGTACCTTAGATTTTAGACCAATAATCTCACGACATCCACCCGTCAATCAACGCTATCCTTCTATCGAATCTGTCTAAAGTTCTTAAAACCCGTCCACTTGTCAATGTTCCAATCAAATTCCTCTAAACACATGTCCCACCCTCATAGCTTGTTTACGTCGGAAATACATCAAACTACGGAAGTTAGATGATCTCAAACGTCCGTTTAAGTGCGACTTTAACATCGAAACTTATGTCAATTAGCTTTAAGAATCCAATGCGGCTAAGACATTTACAATAAAAGGAAAATAGTGATGCATCATTTTTAGATGCAAATTCAATGAGCTGTTGTGACCTGAAATACAAAGACTGTAGACCAGGATGAACAGTCAGCTGCACAGGGGATTTTCAAATCCCGTTTTGTGAAAAAGGATGTGAGGTTTTCCAGATCCAGGCCGTCATTAATCATGTTTACCTCCGCCCCAGCGACACGGCAGGTTGCCAGGTTTGTTTGTGCGTTTGTTAGCAGGATTACGCAAACTCTACTGGAGCGATGCTCATGAAAGTCGGTGGAGGGGTTACGCACGGGTCAACTGACCACCAACGACTTTGGAGCAGATCCGAATCACGGGTCGAGTCCACGGGCCGCCCATTCACATCCAGACTGCCCATTCACATCCAGACTGAGCCATTCACAAACACAGCCAGACAGCCCATTCACAAACACAGCCAGACAGCCCATTCACAGCCAGACTGCCCATTCACAGCCAGACAGCCAGACAGCCCATTCACAGCCAGACTACCCATTCACAGCCAGACTGCCCATTCACAGCCAGACTGCCCATTCACAGCCAGACTGCCCATTCACAGCCAGACTGCCCATTCACAGCCAGACAGCCCATTCACTTCCATTCATTTTTTGGACTTTGATTACACAACAACTGCCAAATCAATTTTTATGAAACTCAATGAAGGGATATCATGGGCCACCTTAGAACCCATTACATGTTGGAGCAGATCCAAAACAAAACTTTGAAGGAAGCCAGCTTCCTGTGTGGGGGTGCTAGGGACATGGGGTTTTGACTGGGGTGTGTGGGGGTGCTAGGGACATGGGGTTTTGACTGGGGTGTGCGGGGGGAGGGCCTGGAGTGCGTCACACTGCCCACTGCCGAACCATTCAATTTTGGCACAAAGCCATGAAACGCATTCGGGGGCGGAGGTCTGTGCTCTCTGAGCACCATTTTTAGTCTGACATGAAACACTTTTGGTAATAGGAAAAGTGCTATAGGCACATGGTCAGATTGTTCTATTTTGTGTCCAGTTAAGGGGGGGTAACTCAATGAGGTGGCGCTGGTGTGCCTTCCCCAAGATAATCTGGTGTGCCACAGTATTTAAAATAAAACAGTCTGGTTATGAGAACGGATGAATGAGCGTTGAACTGGAGAGGAAAGGAAGTGGAGGCTTTAGGCGACGCAGGAGGAGATGACAACAGCTGGCCTCTTCACAAATAATACTGTACCTCCGCGCCCTGTGGGTGTTTACAAAACGGGCTTCGCAAGTCCACTGTGGGACTACTTTGCTTACGCTGATGGCAAACCCACTGACAGCGTGAATACAAACTGGCTAGCTTGTTCAGGAATAATTATAGACCACCAAGCCATTACGGTATTGTCTACAGCAATTCTTTGTCTATAAACTGTAGGCTTACATGTTTTTGCGGACATTAGCTTACTTGTCATCGTCCCTGTCAGATAAGAAGACACGTACCCTTCTCTTCTCTACAGAAAGCATTGTTAGAGCCGTTAGCCAGGCTAATGTTTCACATCCACTTCCAGTGATTGAGCTAAGCTAGGGTAATGTCTCGAACAGGCCTCAATGCTTCCTACTGCACTCACAGAGAAGGATATATATCTTTTCATCTGGCTCTGGGGAAGATAGCAAAAAAGCGAATTTCCCTAAAAGTTGGTGTTCCTTAAACTGTTCGGGGTTGCTATCAGTCCCACGCCAGGTTGTCAGTCTTGCGCTCACTGCACAGAGAAGCCCGGACGAACAAACGCTCTCTCTGTCGCTCTCCTGGCTGTTGTGTAGAAGATTTTTAACTGATCTAGTCAAAAAGGATTTGCCAAGATTCGCTTAAACAGGTTAAGTCTGGTTTATTGAGAAAACATACGAGCGCAAGGACTTCAGGACAACGCACGTGAGTGGTTCATCCAAGTGAAGTGCCCCAGTCTGGTCATGCGCGGCCTTATATTCAAGCAATACACAGGTATGGCGCTTCCAGGATGTGATTGGGTAACCCATTGTACACGTCATATTAAATGGCAGGCGTCATCAACAGTGGTCGAGAATACAGACACGTGACATGAGAAAAGGCGGTAATTCTTGCAGGGACAAAGGGACAAAGGATGGTTATTCTGGAGTAGACAACGTCTAGGTGTGTTGACCTCCTGGAGAGAGGTCATCCTGTCATGAATTAGGTTAGCACAGCTATGTGAAAGGTTGTGGGAGGTGATGAATTACAACGGAAATGGTGAAACTACAATTTCCATGACAGTTGACAGCAACTGAATAAATGAATGCTGTCTCGTCAAAGCATGCAATAAGCTATATATGTAATGGTTAATCATAATCATATTTAATAGACAGTTGTAATCATTATCTCTCCCGCGCGTAACGATGCCGTATAAGTGTACAGCAAGAGTTTCCTCTCCATGATGTAAGGGTGCTCGGTGGCACGAGAGGAGAGGCCACATCGCTCATGTCTATGCAAATATATCCTGTCATGTTTGGTTAATATGACAGGATTATTCTCTTCCTACTGTCCTCCAGAGTGTAGCCCTGCCTGGGCGGCACACAGGGACAGAGTTGTGCTTTAAAGACGTCTTATTCCTCCGGAAATCGCCCCCTTTTCCCAGAGGCGGCGTGAATCTCACTCTTCAATATCGAGATATGAACTGAGTTTTTTTTTTCTCAACAGCTCATTCATTTTCATGAGTTGGAGCTCTTAGGACTGCCGCCACGGCGCCCGATGGAAACGTTCTCGGGAATGTTTCATTTATTTAATCCGTTCATTACATTTTCTCACAGCCCCTGTGGAGAAAAGGCGGTTTCTAAGTCCCTGTACTTCGTCTGTGAGAGTGAGCACGGATGAGCTTTGCCTGACGTCACGGCCGTGAACAGCTCCACCTACTTCCCGGCAAACTTTCCGCGATGCGATCCTGGCTAACGCGCCTCCGGGCGGCGTAACGAATCTCAAAGGCCTGGTGCCGCGCGAGCCTTTGATGATGGAGCCGGTGGTTTCGCGCCGCCGCGGGGCCGCGGTCTCCAGACCCTCCTCCTACGCCGCCGTCGACGCGGGCAGTAGGGCGGGCCGTTCACATGAGCGCGGCGCGCGGACTGCGTGCTTCCTGTCCGTCCGGCCTTGTCTTTAGTCATGGGCTAACCCCCCCCCCCCCCCCCCCCCCCTGAGAGGCACAGTGAGTGTTGTTGTTGTTGTTGTTGTTGATACTGGAGTCTTATCTAGGGCGCTGGGGAGATGATGATAAAGACGGCGAGTGCAATCACGCCCCCCCCCCCCCGGGCCTCCCTCTCCGCAGGCTTCTGATTGGGCCTACATGTCCATTTGTCAGCCTTGTGCTTAGTGTGTATGTGTGTGTGTGTGTGTGTGTGTGTGTGAGAGAAAGAGAAGAGATACTATAGACAGTATACGGGGAATATAGACAGGGAATATAATTCTCTAACCTCCTCCTCTCTAACCCAGGAAGATGAGCTGCAGCCGGTGCACTCGGCTGGGCAGAGTCTCTGTGCTCCAGTGACTGTGCCAGACGCCCGACCTGCCACCGCATCCCCTCGGGTGGCATATCGTAGGAGGGGGTGGCAGGGGTGGTCCGCCGCGCACACAATCATCCAGGTTATTTTAGGACACCCGTGAAAAAGGGTGTAGGGGGGGGGGGGGTGCACCTGGGTGATCTCCTCATTTCGACAGGGCTTTATGTACCATGACGGGTACCAAATGAAACCGCCCTATCATCTGGGAGCACTCCATTAATTTGTAGACCCTGGTCGCCTCCGAGGGGACAGCTGGCGTAGCGGTGTCCCCCCCCCCCCCTGGGCCCCGGGGCCCGGCTCTGCTTATTGACTCAGCTGCGGTGCAATGTTTTCTTGTTTGCCGCTGTGATTTCGGCCTGAAGTATAGAGGCGATCTATCATTCCGCCCCGGCTTCCCGTACACGCTCGCCGCAGCCCATGACGTACGGAGTGGCGGTGTGAGCCGGCGTGCAACTGGGGGGAAAACTGGACCAGAACGCACTGAGGGTCCGACCTTTACAGGGGCCGGAAGAAGGGTCTGTTCAGGGGCCAAGTTGTCAACTGCCAGTCCTGAGAACTCTACAGTTTGTCTCTGGCTTTTACCGTGTGTGTGTGTGTGTGTGTGTGTGTGTGTGTGTGTGTGTGTGTGTTTCCTGGTGTGTTGCTAAGATGCAAAGTCGCCCCTGGTTCCCTCAGGTCTTCATTACAGGACTAGCTTTGGTACGACAGCCGTGAACACAGGGGTTGTGGGTGGCGAAGCGTGGGGGGGGGGCGTCGTGTGCGCCAGATCACAAACCCCCCTCCCTCAAGACTCTGGCCCTGGAGTCAACAACCCTGCCTCCGGTATCCACGTCTCTCTGTGCTCCCTGGCTCTGTCAGTTCACTATGAACCCCCGGTTCTCTCATGGAGAGATAACTTTACTGTTGACAACTTTATTGGCAGGAGGATGACTGATTTTACTGGCAAGACAAGAAACATGTCCACGGGGATAGTGAAGGGAAATTCAACACATGAACATCAAACTGAATAATTCTGAGTAGCTCTGTAGTTAAAATTAGCTGTATCCTTCTCTGTCCTTCTGGGATAACACACACACACACACACATACAGTACATACACATACACGTACAGTACACACACAGGTAGGCTACACACATACACACCAGCGCTCCCACAAATGCAGCTAAGAGCATCAACTATGTGGTGGACATTTTTTTTTCTCTCAAATACAAACAGTTATCCCTCTGGAGAACAGAGGAGCACGCTGACGGCCCTGGGATGAGGGTGGACCAGGCAGGACTGATATTAGATTCTACCAGGGGGGGCGGTCTAGTTCAGGCCAGTAGGCTATGAAAAAAATAAAAATAAAAACGCGTCCCCCCAAAAATGGGCAGTGGTTCATTTTCTATACTGACACTGGGCTGGCCCAATCACATGCTTAAGCCCAGCCCCCCTCCCTCTGGTAGGCTCAACCCTGACCCCCCCGGCCCTCCCCCTGGCCTGATGGTCCACGACATCCCAATGTCAAAATCGTGAGTCGTGACGAGACAAAATGGATAGAAAGCGCAAAGGGGGTGCCCAGAAAATCCGGGAAAAGAAATGTAAAAAAGTTGGCAGAGGACGCCTCGAAATGTGTCAAAATTATGGATATCCCAGACAGCAATCCGATCAGGGCCATATACAGGCCAGATCTGGCACTTGTGGCTTAGTTCCGGCCCATATATGGCCCAGATCCGCTTTCTATCTGGGATGTTCTCTGGAACTACTGTGGGTCCTGCAGAAATGCTACCGGCTGCTAGCACTAGCACTGCTGCTAGCAGTAACGTTAGTCAGTATCACCGTGCGTCGTTAGTCGAGGACGAGGCATCCGAGACTAGCGACACAGAGTCTGACGTTGAGTCAGTTGTGACAGTGGAGGTGGAGGATACAGAGGATACAGCAGCTAAAGAGCTAAGCAGCTGTAGCTAACTAGCCAGGGCATTTGGGAGCTTGAGCGTCTGATGCAATTGACGTAGGCTAGGGATGATAACCGCCAGAGTTTCCCCCAACGGGACCCCTCGTCCCTCCTGAAAGTTTAACACAGCGAAAGTTTAACATAGAGTTTAACATAGCGAAAATTAGCATCGTGGCTAGTGGACATTTTCTGACTGGGAGTGAGAGATGATGAAATTAAAATATTTTCTGTTGTAGCTAGCTACATAAGTAATGTAACCACAGCTTAGAGTCCATGTATTCTGATGTTAGTAACTACAAATGTAGAGCATAGCCTACATTTTAGGTTAACATCTTGAATCTGTGTTGTGGACTTTCAGTTCCCATTTCCCCCCCTATGCATTTTCAGCAATGCTTTTGCAATTTCTTTTCAGCTGTTTAGCATTCAGCTGTTTAAATGTTATTTTCTCTAGTAATGTTTTTTTTTTTTGTAGTTATGTGCACTGGTTTCATTTCAGCTCAGTGTAGAGAAATGCACTTTAAGATAAACACCTTACTGTGCGCGTCTATGACGACACTGTTGACACCATGTATCCGTGACATGGCCGCCCCGCAACAGACAACACTAGTAGTTTCGGGGGGCCTACCACCCCTCCTGAAAAAACCCTAGGTCCTGTGTTTGATCATTAGGATATCGTAGTAGCAGAGTAATTGTAGTAATAGTACTTGATCTTACTCCGCTCCGCTATAGGGGTTTTCATGACTGGTAGATTTGCATCATCTGCATATTGAACAGACTGCCAGGATGTTGATGGGCGGTGTCCCACCGATTGGGCCGGTCTGAGTCACATGGCAGGGCCTACTTTTTGTCCCAGTCCAGCCCTGGGGTGGAGTCACATCCGTCCACAGACCTCGTTAGAGCCCTCGTTAGAGCCCTCGTTAGAGCCCTCGTTAGAGCCCTCTCTGGGGGTTCATGGCGGGGGGCCCAGGTGCACTCCAAGAAGAAGAAACAGGAGAGCAGACACCAGGGAGGAGCTCATCCATAAACACGCTAGCCAGTCTGAGCCGGGATGAGCCTTAATCGAGGGGGTGATTCACTGGCCTGTTCCCACGGCAGCGATGGTTACTCAACGGATCGTAGGCATGAAGACGACGCCTGCATGGCCTTACCGGGAACAGGGAGATATTCCAGGGGACAGCAAGGAGGAGGAGAGAGAGATATTCCAGGGGACAGCAAGGAGGAGAAGAGGAGAGATGTTCCAGGGGACAGATGGAGGAGGAGAAGAGATATTCCAGGGGACAGCAAGGAGGAGAAGAGAAGAGAATAGATATTCCAGGGGACAGATGGAGGAGGAGAAGAGGAGAAGAGATATTCCAGGAGACAGATGGAGGAGAAGAAGAGAGATATTCTAGGGGACAGCAAGGAGGAGAAGAGAAGAGATATTCCAGGAGACAGATGGAGGAGGAGAGGAGAGATATTCCAGGGGACAGCAAGGAGAAGAAGAGGAGAGATATTCCAGGAGACAGATGGAGGAGAAGAGGAGAGATATTCCAGGTGACAGATGGAGGAGAAGAGGAGAGATATTCCAGGGGACAGATGGAGGAGAAGAGGAGAGATATTCCAGGTGACAGATGGAGGAGAAGAGGAGAGATATTCCAGGAGACAGATGGAGGAGAAGAGGAGAGATATTCCAGGGGACAGATGGAGGAGGAGAAGAGAGATATATTCCAGGGGACAGATGGAGGAGGAGAGAAGAGGAGAGATATTCCAGGGGACAGATGGAGGAGGAGAAGAGGAGAGATATTCCAGGAGACAGATGGAGGAGAAGAGGAGAGATATTCCAGGAGACAGATGGAGGAGGAGAAGAGATATTCCAGGAGACAGATGGAGGAGAAGAGGAGAGATATTCCAGGAGACAGATGGAGGAGAAGAGGAGAGATATTCCAGGGGACAGATGGAGGAGGAGAAGAGGAGAGATATTCCAGGGGACAGATGGAGGAGGAGAAGAGGAGAGATATTCCAGGGGACAGATGGAGGAGGAGAAGAGAGCAGATTAGATGAGTAGGTGTAGATGGGTAGGTGAGAGGTAATTATAAACACCTGCTACTGCCAGCCTGGCTGATGCCCTAGTGGACACCCCCCAAGGCTGCTGGTGGATTCTGGGAGATTACCAAACGGTCGAGTCAACAAAGCTGAGCTGATGTTGCCCCCAGACTCACCTGGAAGGCAGTAGGAGCTTCCCACAGGGCTGACGGGAGGAACGTGCAGAATCCATATCCGCCGTTAATAACTGACAATAATAAACATCATTAGCTTCCCTGACAATGAGAAGCAGTGTGGTCGGCGCTTGGTAAAAGCCTCACGTAGGGAGCGAGGGACCTTTCTTTCTCTCACAGGCAAACGGAGACGAGAGGAGAATGTGTGTGGGTGGGGAGGTGGCGGGGTAGGGGAGGTGGCGGGGAAGGGCGGGGTGGGGGGTTGAGTGAGGAGGCGCCACGTTATGTAGAGAGACGAAGACGCGAGGAAGACGAGAAGCCGTCAAACGGAGATGGAGGGCAAGTGACAGGAGCCACAACAAAGTTTACAGTGAGCACTGCTTCCAGACACGTAACACAACCCTGCACACACACACACACACACACACACTAGGAGATCCCATTCAAAACCCAGCAGAGTCGCCCCGACTAAGAACAATGACCTCTGGAGAAGTCTTTCTGTAGCGAAGTGCGTCACGACGGGGGCGTCCTCCCCCCCTCCTCCCTCCCGCCCATCCTCCTCTCTCATCCTCCTCTCTCATCCTCCTCTCTCATCCTCCTCTCTCATCCAGCGCCGCCGCCACGAAAAAATAAATAACAAAGAGGCTCGGCGTTCTGGGCGCACGGAATCCAAATAGCATTCCCAGCATGCTCTGCAAAGCAGCTCGATCCCAGCAGGCCTTGAGATAACCGAGGGCTACGTGAGCCGAGTGAGATACGGACGGGCCGCCTCCGGGAGCTCGCTGGCTCGCCGCCGTGTGCCGGGTGAGTTTTCCAGACCATTAGGAGCGCTGTGATTGGCAGGCCGGGGCGGGTCTCCCTGGGCGGGGTCAGCGCCAGGCGCCGCACGACACTCGCTGGAGAGCCCATCAATCACAGTTTGGGCTAATTAAGCAGCAGGATGCGAGCCAGGAGCTCGATGTACCTCTGACCGGATGACGGAGGGGACGGTGTGGACGGATGGAGAGAGTGGGTTGAGGAGAGAGAACGATCCGGTGATGCTCGGTAACCACGCAGGCGCTCTCCTCTCCTCTCTCCCGTGTTTACAGCCGGGCGCCGCGCGTTCCCGTCTCGCCGCCGTGACGGAGCGCCGGGCGAAATCGAGGCGGACCCCGCGCCCGCCCCCGCTCACCAACTCCGCTAGCGTTAGCATTAGCCCTTTCCTCAATCTCCCTAATGGACTGTCCCATTAAAGAGGTGCTCCCTGGCTCGGCTCTTCACTGCGTTACAGCCTCCGTCTGTAAGACCCAGGGCCACATCCTGGCTGTCGATACGTTCCTCTGGCCTATCCCATAATCCCTCTCTGATGCTGGTTCAGTCCCTCTGGAAAATGTTTGTCTGGCTAAGAACATTCACAGAGCGATAAATATGGGTTTAATACTTCATAGATCGACCGGGTTTTAAAGAGGGATTCGTCCGTTTGCCGAAGTCGCTCGTCTTACTTTTCCCCGAGCCCCGTCTACTCTGTCTCTGTTCGACGCTGTTCTCAGTTCACTTCAGAGCGACTTCCTGTCGAGTCCTCTGTCTCCGTCTCTTCACTAGAAGTGCCTCCAGGAGGCCGAAGCCGCGGGAGGTCCGGAGCGGATCTCCAGTCGGCGGCGTTATTAATGCCGTCTAACTGGGTCATCCTCCGCTGCGGCTCTCTCGCCGTTCTCCTGTCCTGTCAGTGTTCTATTTAATGATGCCCGTAGGTACC
>NC_140265.1:513984-587315 GCF_949987555.1 Borostomias antarcticus | reverse complement strand
CCCGTAGGTACCGAGTCCAGACCGGGGCCCCACAACGCCGGGGCCCGGGAGAGGGAGAGAGACTGCTTAAAAGGCTCTGAGTGGCAGGGAGGGGGCGTCTGACTGTGTGTGTGTGTCCGTGTGTGTGCGTGTGTGTGTGTGTGTGTGTGCCTAGGACAGTATGAGCCCTTCTGTAACCACATCATCCACCTGTTCTGAGAGCAGTCTGAACAGGTTCCTATGACAGACACCCACACACACACACACACACACACACACAGCCCTGCTGCGCCCTGTCCAGCGCCACACGAACCCATGGCGCCATCTTGGGCGTGCTGTCCTCATTAGCCTGGCATTAGACTGGCAAGGCGGCCACAGACGGGCGCCAGGGGCCCCTGGCGTGGCACAGACCGACGACCCAACAGAACCCACAGGAAGATGCCAGGACACGCAGCTGCCTCATCCAATCACGTCCGCCCCGGCCTAATGTGATTCCATCCCAACAGGATTCAATTACATTTTATTAATTTTGGCACAGCTAGAACTCGATCGAGTGAGATTCAATTTCTCGCAATGCAATTTGACTAGATGCAATCGGATTCACTTCAGTTGAATGAATTTTTAAACTCAATACCTCTTTCCATCTCCCTGCCCTCACTTTCATCTCCCACAACGCACGCCTAGACATTCTACGCACTTTAAAGCCTGATGGAAAATATAAATATTTTTACCCATGCACACACACAACATGTGACTGAACACACACACACACGTGATGGTATGCTATAGAATACCAAAGGACACACTTCCCGGCAAACACGCAACGTCAGGGAGACGTTCAGATCATGTCTTAATAACGTTCGTCGGTCCAGAACCCCATTTGTATGTCTGCTGGACCCCTCGATATTCAAACGTCCGGCTTGGACCCCTCTAAGACGTCTGTGGACGTGCAGAACGGGTTCAATATCTGAACGACTAAAAAAAACATTCATTCTGGCTCCTAATTGGATGTCTTTGGACGTCCGAAAAAGACAAAAAAGACATCTAAAAGACGTCTTTTAGACGTGTCTTTGCTCAGTGGGTTGGAATATAGACAGGGAACAGAAGTGCTAAAATGCTAGTGTCATTGCACCTGGCATTGACACACACACACACACACACACACACACCATGGTGTCCAATGACACATTCACCATTAAATCTGTGTAACACAAGGCGCCATCGTTGTTCCGGTGGAGCTGCTTTGTAAAATATGTCTTCATGTCCCAGTGTCTCTGAGAGGGATAATAAAACGCACTTCCCCGCTGTCTTCATGTGCACCCTATTATGCTAATTCCAGCCCCCATTGGAAAAACCTGGTGGGATTGAATGCTAAAGGGCATATATGAAAAATCAAACGCGAGAAGGAGGAAATAAATAGCATATCCATAACATTGAGATTGCCCTTTGTACAAGTCTGAGGCCTTGCTGACTCTACTCCTTCTTAAATTGATTTTTCATAGGAGCTTCCCTCGGGGGCCACTCCGTTCTCATATGCACTCGGCGTATGTGTTCCCTCTCCCCCTCTATTAATCAAATCACCCAATCAATTCCCAGCATGGAAAGAGATGCAGACACGGGCCATTTCTTATGTGAACAGCTTTGTACGTCTTTAATGGGACTTTGGGAGCGGTATTAGATTTAAAAATATATATATTAAATGTGTGTGCTAAGCTATTCGGAGAGGCAGGATCATAGCACATAGGAACGATGGGGAGTGTGTGTTGGTAGGAACGATGGAGTGTGTGTTGGTAGGAACGATGGGGAGTGTGTGTTGGTAGGAACGATGGAGTGTGTGTTGGTAGGAACGATGGGGAGTGTGTGTTGGTAGGAACGATGGAGTGTGTGTTGGTAGGAACGATGGGGAGTGTGTGTTGGTAGGAACGATGGGGAGAGTGTGTGTTGGTAGGAGCGATGGGGAGTGTGTGTGTTGGTAGGAACGATGAGGAGTGTGTGTTGGTAGGAACGATGGGGAGAGTGTGTGTTGGTAGGAGCGATGGGGAGTGTGTGTGTTGGTAGGAACGATGAGGAGTGTGTGTTGGTAGGAACGATGGAGTGTGTGTTGGTAGGAGCGATGGAGTGTGTGTTGGTAGGAACGATGGGGAGTGTGTGTTGGTAGGAACGATGGAGTGTGTGTTGGTAGGAACGATGGAGTGTGTGTTGGTAGGAACGATGGAGTGTGTGTTGGTAGGAGCGATGGAGTGTGTGTTGGTAGGAACGATGGAGTGTGTGTTGGTAGGAACGATGGGGAGTGTGTGTTGGTAGGAACGATGGAGTGTGTGTTGGTAGGAACGATGGGGAGTGTGTGTTGGTAGGAACGATGGAGTGTGTGTTGGTAGGAACGATGGAGTGTGTGTTGGTAGGAACGATGGAGTGTGTGTTGGTAGGAACGATGGGGAGTGTGTGTTGGTAGGAACGATGGGGAGTGTGTGTTGGTAGGAACGATGGAGAGTGTGTGTTGGTAGGAACGATGGAGTGTGTGTAGGGGGGATTTTTTTGCGCGGGAGTGTGTGAAGTGTTTTGCTTTGATGTGAGATTCGGAAAGGGTCAGAGGATAACAATGTGTTGGACTGTTCCTGATCCTCAGACCACACCGTGTTGTGTGTGTGTGTATGTGTGTGTGTGTGTGTGTGTGTGTTTGTGCGTGTGTGTGTGTGTGTGTAAACGTGTAGATATATGTAAATGTGTTTAAACACATGCGTAAGCCTGCAGTCTGCATACAGGACACTTAAGCACAGGGGTATAAATCTTTAAATGCCGTGGCCACTGACAATTCTCCCTACGTCTCCAGGAAAATCTTAATTATGGCACTTAACCTCTTGCTGGTGGGTCTCTAGCGAGCGCCAGAGTGTACAGCATAATTCATTTTGCCACACCGGGAAAAAAATAAACATAAACGTTCGAGGGTGCATCAGCAATTACCTGGTTAGAGAGGGCCGACCTACTGGGACTTCTGATAGGAATGTTTTCCTAACAAAGGAAGCATGTGCCTCTAAAGTATAGTCTAAATGTAAATGGTGAAAAATGAAGACTTCTTCTCTGGCAGCCAGAGTTGTCACCCACTATCAGTAGGAAATGGGTGAAATGTAAAACTCTCCATTCATGTCAAAGCAGCAGATTGAGGGTTTGTTACAGACTGATGGACGGCTGACAGGCTGGCTATAGTTGTTTGGCTGTTTAAATGTCTATTTGACGAAGGGAAGCAGAAATGATGAGTAGAGGAAGCTTCTACCCACTCACTCACTACTACTATCCTACATGGTAACTTGAGTCATTCCTATGTTTGCTTGGAAAACCTTCCTTTAGTCACTTCCCAGTGTAAAAATGTCCCCAAATCTTCCCAATGTAGTCATTTCCCAGTGTAAGTGGTTCCTAGTAGTCCAATGCCATGCAGCAGGGATATTGGGTGCATGTGCACCAGCCAAGGCCGTGTTTTGGCTCAGCTGGGATCCTTAGCGTAGCCTATTTCAAGCTGTGTACCGTAGGCTGGTGATGCGGTCTGGTGGGACATTGTGTTCAATAACAATACGGTTATACAGCTTTCTATAGACCGTAGCAGTGATGTCATTTTTCATCATCAGTGATTCATCATCATCATCATCATCATCATCATCATGGGATTCGAAATCAGATTTATCCAATGAACCATGGGTGTACAATTTAGGGGGGGCGTTGGGGACATGTCCCCATCAATATTCAGATACTGAATTGTCCCCAGCAAACGCTTAACAGATCTTCTCTACTAGTCTCCCCTGTACAGCCCAATATCGCTAATAGGACTGGCTTGCCGTTTCTTGCATGAGAGGAGAGGCTGCCTGTATGGTTGAATTTGCAGCTTCAAAGCTCAGTCTCCGTCAACACTACAGTTCTGAGCACATAAATACGGGGGATTGCTTGTGTCTCGTGTTGAGTCAGTATTGAAAGTGCATTTTATTTCTCAACACGGGGCAATTCCGTGGGCCTACGTCAACGACTTGCCAACCATTGCAAAAGATTTGATCCATGACGAGGCTCACTTGCTTATTGCATAACGTAAACAAACCAGACATGTCGTCTAATGTTTAGGTAGACAACGTTTTTTGAACCCTATCGGTTATTATTCATTTTTATGCATCAAGTGCACATGTGGGCCGAATGCATGATCATCAGGTCAGGAGGTTAAACCAGCCATCAGGATAAATCACATCTGACTGTAGGTCAAATGGATGCTTTTGTGCAAAAAAAAGAAATCCGGCAAGCTTCATCCTGGCTGATGATATGAGGATGAGGATGATATGAGGATGAGGATGATATGAGGATGCGGATGATATGAGGATGAGGATGATATGAGGATGAGGATGATATGAGGATGATATGAGGATGAGGATGATATGAGGATGAGGATGATATGAGGATGAGGATGATATGAGGATGCGGATGATATGAGGATGAGGATGATATGAGGATGAAGATGATATGAGGATGATATGAGGATGAGGATGATATGAGGATGAGGATGACATGAGGATCCGCAGAAGCGCACGGAGCGACCACCGCAAAAGCAGATGCGCATCTACACGGTAGATCCCACCGCAAAAGCACATGCGCATCTCTCTACACGGTAGATCCCGGGTCCAGCCGCGTCGACGCGGGTGAAAACGGCTCCAAATCACAAAACACCGGTTTGCAACCCTCTACTCCCACCTGCCGTTCCGTGCAAGGAACCGGGATCCGAGCCCAGAACCAAGTTGCTCTCTGGCCGACGGTCTCTCTCTGCGGTCTCTCTCTGTCAAGTCCACATGCAGACACCTTCATGCGCTATAAAACCCCCACTTTACTCTAAAAGTTGCAAATCTGCATGATGACATTGACATTTAATCTCTCTCTGAGCAATCATTCGTATGAATCCACGGTGCGCCTGTGGAATATCCGACAACTTAACAGCCTATTAGGATATTAGAGTAGCTAATAGAGTAATAATAGCAATAGGTACCAGTCAGATTCGTCTGTGCTGCTTAAAGTGAATATTGTTCCGCACTAGAGGCGCTTCCTGGTCTTAAGACAATACAAATAAACCTAAAGCACAATGTCAAGTGCATGTCACTTTACAAGCATCCCGATTCCACTGACAGACAATTAGGCTGGAGGCTACGGATACTGTCCTCATCATCATCACCACCATCATCATCACCATCATCATCATCGAGTCTCACACAAATCGGTGAGATGTCTCGTTTTTGGAAAGGAATGAAATAATAGATAGGCTACTAAACAGCTCGTTCAGGGGGAATTAGTATCATAAGCAAGCGGTCGACCCCCTAAGAGGACGTGCTTTAACTACAAAACAGTCCCTGGTCAAACAATCCGCCCCTCTCTCTCTCTCTCTGTCTCTCTCTCTCTCTCTCTCTCTCTCTCTCTCTCTCTCTCTCTCTCTCTCTCTCTCTCTCTCTCTCTCTCTCTCTCTCCATTCAGCCCTGCCTAACGAACCACAGCTCCGCACACAGCGCATAGGACACAGCGAATAAAACAACTTATTCCCCCAGAAGTCACACCACCGCCACCATAGGGACCCGTTCTTACCTTGACCGCCACAGACAAGCAATCCGAGGAGATGGAGGAGTTGGAGAATCATTTTGGGCAGGTTGGGGGTCGGTGGACAGCTTCCGCGCGTCTCGCTGGGAGTTTTGTTGCAGGAAGATTTCAGGAGGTGGAAAACTGGAAACCGCGACAGTCCCGGGGTCCGCTGGCTCTCTCTCTCCCTCCGTGTTCAGGTCCTCCGTGCCAGCTCGGGCTCTACTCTCTCTCTCTCTCTCTCTCTCTCCTCCTCCTCCTCCGCGCGCGCTCCCGCTGCCTCCCTCCCTCCCTCCCTCTCTCTCTCCCTCCCTCTCTCTCTCTCTCTCTCTCCCTCCCTCCCTCCCTCCGTCCCTAGCGCGCTCCCTCTCCACTCCTTCACTGCCTGAGTCCAGCCAGCATCATGACCACCTGGCCGACCAAAGAAGTAGACACGATATAGTTCCATTTAACACAAATGTCATATCACTAATTATATATAATAAAAATAAAAATAAAAATAAAAATAAAAATAAAAATAAAAATAAAAATAAAAATAAAAATAAAAATAAAAATAAAAATAAAAATAACAATAACAATAACAAAAACAACAATAATATATTATTATTATTATTATTATTGAACAAAAAACTGGAGTAGCTTACTTAGTAGTGGTAGTAACTGAATTATTTCAGAAGCCTACAGTAACTGAATTATTCATGCATATGTTTTGGGCAGGGTAGTAAAAAGCCTATTAATACCAGACCCATTTGAGTTCTACATAATTCACCGGAACTATTGTTGTAGTGGCTCTTGCCCTCCAAAGACATTAGCGGACGGGCCTGCCAGTTCCAGGGGCCCAGGAGCTAATTTATTGTGGCAGTCAAAGGGATTAGTCATTTATCCTCAAAAACCCTGCTGAAAAACTGGAGGAATAGCATAAACATTCACTTTGAACATGTCACGAGAAGGAAACCATTATGATACCTTTTAAGTGAACGTTTATCCCCTCAGTTTATCTCTAGGACGTTACAGAGGCTGAGTAAGCTCATTGCAGTGTTCTGTAGGCCCTTCAAGTCTTGTAAAGTAGAAATCCAAAAAAGCAAGTGCTTTGGATTAATTGTTCCCCAAAGAGTTCAGGTCCCTTGAGTCAAACCCAAGCTGTGAAAAGCTGCTTTTATTATGCTCCTAGAGCATGGAATGAGTTTAGAGAGATCTTCAAATTGGATGCCTTAGTCTCATTGGGCAAATTAAAAAATGTGACAAAAGTCGAAGTCTGTGCATATTTATCAGTTTGAATGTGTAAAATGTATTGCTGATGTTTTTGCATTGTTTTATGATTTTGAAATACTGTATAATGCGTTCTTGACCAGGGGATCATTATCTATCTATCTATCTATCTATCTATCTATCTATCTATCTATCTATCTATCTATCTATCTATCTATCTATCTCTCTCTCTCTCTCTCTCTCTCTCTCTCTATCTCTCTCTCTCTCTCTCTCTCTCTCTCTCTCTCTCTCTCTCTCGGGCTCCTCTTCAGCCCGGTGTGATGCACTCTGGTCTCTCCCCCTGCCTACTAGACCCGGTTGTCAAGATAATCACACCCACTCACTGTAGACATGGTTGTGTTCTGTCATTATGCAGTACATATAGATACTGTAGTATAGATTAAGTAGCAGTCATTTAGCAGACACTTTTATCCAAAGTGACTTACAATAAGTTGTTTAACGTAGGCAGTCCATGTACTACTACTCGCTAAAACTCAACTAATACTTTCATTTCCTTTCTAAACAAGCGTGTAAGAGCTTAAAGGACAATGCTCGTTTTTGACAACCTGGACCTTATTTACGACATATTATAAGACGTTTGACTCACCGAGATCACTTTGGTGTAGTTCGGAGGCCTGTAGAAGAAATGTAAAATCAAGCGCGAGCCAGTATATCCATGTAATGGCGGTGGTGGGGGCACTGAGAATGCAGTTTCTAAAAATCTATTTTCTGCCGCGAAACGGTTGTTTTCATCAATCTGTCTTGATGAATCGCTAGTTGTGCTTACATAGAGCATAACTGTTGTGGTTTTCACATGCCATGATCTTTAGAAACGTCTTTCGAAACGAAATAGCTTCCTCACTTGCTCCAGCACTAATGCGCACAGCGCGCAATCGTTGCTCCAGCACGCTGTGCGCATGCGTGCTGGAGCAAGTGAGGAAGCTATTTCGTGTCTAAAGACGTTTCTAAAGATCATATTACAGAGGCATGGGACAACCACAACAAGCCCTCGCTCTCTATGTAAGCACAACTAGCGATTCATCAAGACAGATTGATGAAAACAACTGTTTCGCGGCAGAAAATAGATTTTTAGAAACTGCATTCTCAGTGCCCCGTCCGCCGCCATTACATGGATATACTGGCTCGCGCTTTTAAATTTCTTCTACATGCCTCCGAATTACACCAAAGTGATCTCGGTGAGTCAAACGCCTTATAATATGTCGTAAATAAGGTCCAGGTTGTCAAAAACGAGCATTGTCCTTTAACCTGCTGAAGTAAAAATGCAAGAACAGCTAAAAACAAATACAATACATGTATGAGCTTAAAGGAGTAGTAAAGGGAAAATGCATGTTTAGCCCTGTTTTAAGGTTACTTATGATCATATACAATGGTTCAGTTCAAAACGTTGACAAAACTAGCACTTTTGAGAAAGTCTGATAATTGCTCTACCACCGTTTTGGTCAGACAATGGATGTGGGTGGGCACCTTGAAAAATCGTTTCCTGTATATGATCATAAGGAACCTTAAAACAGGGCTAAACATGCATTTTCCCTTTACTACTCCTTTAAGAGGGAAGGTCAGAATAGTACTTCTGGAAGAGGACAGATTGGCAGCGGGACAGTTGGGTACCACACTGCGGGGACAGGACAGAGTAGAGCCGTGACCAAGTCGATCAACCACAGGGGCCTTGGAGTGACAGGGCCACCAATCGCCTTGAGGCAGCAGATTGAAGTGGTTGGGATGGGGTGTAGGGATTGACCATGGCCTCGGAGGCAGGAGGGAGCTGTTCCTCTCATTATCCTGTAGGCTAGTACCTGAGTTATACATTTTTATTTATCAATGTTCATAGCAATGTTTTTGGGACAATGTGTATGTGTATGAAATGTGCTATATAAATCAAGTTTGATTTGATTTCATTTGATGATTTGATTTGAAACAACCTGGGCTGAGTTTCCCAGAGGCATCGTAGCGCTACGTTCATCGTAAGCTACGGCGTTCATCATAGCGCTAGGATGAACGTAGCGCTACGATGCCTCTGGGAAACTCTGCCCTGTTCTGCCATGTAAAGGCTGCTACAGTTATTAGAACCTGCAGCCTGACAGGTTTTTAACTGGCTAGCCAAATGGGTTATAGTTAAGTGATATTTCACTAATTGTATATGTAGCTGTTACAGCCCCTGGGCTGTCTGTGTGTGGCGGTGTGTTCCTCCTTCTGTTGTCTTGTTTGTGTGTGCTGCTGTTTGTTGTTCTTGTTTGTGTGTGCTGCTGTTTGTTGTCTTGTTTGTGTGTGCTGCTGTTTGTTGTTCTTGTTTGTGTGTGCTGCTGTTTGTTGTCTTGTTTGTGTGTGCTGCTGTTTGTTGTCTTGTTTGTGTGTGCTGCTGTTTGTTGTTCTTGTTTGTGTGTGCTGCTGTTTGTTGTCTTGTTTGTGTGCTGCTGTTTGTTGTCTTGTTGGTGTGTGCTGCTGTTTGTTGTCTTGTTTGTGTGCTGCTGTTTGTTGTCTTGTTTGTGTGTGCTGCTGTTTGTTGTCTTGTTTGTGTGCTGCTGTTTGTTGTCTTGTTTGTGTGCTGCTGTTTGTTGTCTTGTTTGTGTGTGCTGTTGTTTGTTGTCTTGTTTGTGTGCTGCTGTTTGTTGTCTTGTTTGTGTGTGCTGCTGTTTGTTGTCTTGTTTGTGTGTGCTCCTGCTTGTTGTCTTGTTTGTGTGCTGTTGTTTGTTGTCTTGTTTGTGTGCTGCTGTTTGTTGTCTTGTTTGTGTGTGCTGCTGCTTGTTGTCTTGTTTGTGTGTGCTGCTGTTTGTTGTCTTGTTTGTGTGTGCTGCTGTTTGTTGTCTTGTTTGTGTGTGCTGCTGTTTGTTGTCTTGTTTGTGTGCGGTTGTTTGTTGTCTTATGTTACCTTAGTTGTCTCTATTACTCTCAGTTTGTAGCCACACCATCCATGTTATCTTATTTTATCTGGTAACAAATCTAGTCTTTGGACCATGTGTGTTACCGTATTTATCAATGTTCATAGCAATGATTTTGGGAGAAACAACCTGTTCTGCCCTGTAAAGGCTAACTGCAATAACTAGGCTAGCGTTATTAGTACCTGCAGCCTGACAGTTTTTTAACTGGCTAGCCAAATGGGTTATAGGTATATGGGATATTGCACTAATTGCCTATTCATGGGGTAATTTATATGCCCCAAAAACCATGATGGCTGATTTGACCAGAGTTCATTTTAAGTTGGAACTAAATTCTGACCAAAAGTATAGTCACTGCGGTTAGCCTTGAGATAATAATTTTATAAATGATTTGAAATTATACTTTGACTTCTCTTTGTTTTATTTGACAATTTCTTGTACTTGTACTGTAACTGTTACTTGAGTATGGAGATGGTGTACTCCACGGCCACGTCTGACCACCAGGGAGTCAAGAGTGAGTGAGTACACTCCTTCATTTGCACTGGTACACTTGTCCACGGAACTTACTCATCTTTGTAGTGGTTTGGGGAAATAGTACGGTGGTATAGCATATTTAAAGGACGATACCGGTCTAAATATGATGAGATCTCCTAAAACTACTCACCCAACGTTTATCACATTACCGCAATCCATCTTCCTATACAGAGATACAACAATCAGGTAAAGAAAAACAGGCATTCGGTATCACGGATTGTGGACTGTATTAAATGATGTGGGGCTAGCTAGCTCTGATGAGCTGCAATGAATCTCCGACTTCACTCCACCGGGCTTGTTTTTAGACCTTGTTGACCAGGGCTGAGTTTCCCAGAGGCATCGTAGCGCTACGTTCATCGCAAGCTATGGCGTTCATCATAGCGCTACGATGAACGTAGCGCTACGATGCCTCTGGGAAACTCAGCCCACTTCTCTTTTTTAGATAGCCAGTTAGCCTGTCAAACACACATCCAAGTACACATCTACGACTAGCCAAAATTAGTAGCTTATTTGTATGTTAGCTGTTTATGAACTGAAACTGGCTGATGAAATATCGCAGGCACCATTCGTGGCTGTGCAAGCCGACGAGACACCAGATGTGGCGTGTATCAGCCATGTGTCAGCCTGTGTGTGCTTGTGCTCAGGCACATCACTTAAGGTTGTGGAGAGGTTTCTCTGTTTCTCCCCATTAGTGGACAGAACTGCGTCGGGACTTGAAGAACTCCTGAGGGAGAAGATTCTGCCATATAAATTAGAAAATAAATGGATCGGCCGGTACGATGGGGCAGCCGTAATGAGTGGCGCTTCATCAGGCTTGCAGGCTAGATTAAAAGAAACGTTCCCTCACGCACACTTTGTGCACTGCTCATCAGTTAAATCTGATTATGCTCATCTCTCACACCCGTGAGAATATGTTTCACCAACATCTCAGCTTTTGGAACGTCCCCCAAGAGAAGTCTTGGATGAAGTGTGTGGCAGGAGGATTCCCGCATCAGAACAAACAATCAACTTCAAAAAGCCGCAGCGTCCACACCGTGTTTGAACATCAAGACACTTTGAATGAGTGTTTTGAAAGAATCCGGAATGATCAGACTTGTAACAGCGTGTCAATCCAACAAGCCCACGGCTCGTCCACAACGCTGGCGGATGTGAAGTTCCTTTTATTGTTTAGCTTGTTTCCACTCTGCCCTCATGCATGTTGATATTCTACAGTAGATAACATTCTTCAGAAACGAACCGGATCCCCCCTGGCAGACTTTGCTTCGCATAGGGTGGTTGATTGCAGCTACTGACGGGGGGCACCACAAGAAGGTGTCTGCCTCACCCCACCAGGGCTTGAAGGGCACGGTCACCTCTGGTTTTTCGACCAGTTCGAGGGACAACCAGGAGCTGTTGTTGGGAAGATCTAAGAGCTCGACTGGTTGTGTAAGAGAGAATAAAATCAGTGATGTAGTTGGGTGCTGAAGCAAGGGCACACTAAACAGCTGGCAGTGTGTGTGCGGTAGGCTACATTAAGGGCATAGTTAGGAACGTTTCCTAGCTTTGAATAAGCTGGACAGGGTTTGATGCGCAGTCAATGACTGACGACATGGAGCAGTTGCTGGTTTCCAATGGCATCGACGGTTTCAAGTGTGTAACACAAGCCTGTGATGGTGCTCCGGTGGAGAGTGGGGCAGTCGGTGGTGTGCCAGCAGGTTACCGCAAAATAAAAATTACAGAGAAGCTATCTATGTGCACAGCTATGCACACAACTTGCAAGGTGTTGTCCTTTCTACCTTAGCCCACTCTTAAAGGGGTAGGGTGCTATTTGGAACATTTAGCCATATTTGTGGTCTGTTTACCGTGAACCTGAAACAATCCTAATCGCAATACGAATATTTTAAGGTGTTTGGCATGACTTTCACATAGTCATGTGGGAACCAGGGGAATGCTTATGTCCAAGCTAATGCTAAACATGTAAAAACATTTGGATCGCGATACACTTCACAGGAGAGCATACTGAGACTGGTAAGATTACACCCTGTGTTTCCCATCTTGGAAAACTTTATCATAGTTGTTCCAACACATTTACTTATGCCCCATTTACTTCCATTGTAGCCCAGTGAGAGCCTGCATAAAAACTGCAGCTAGCTCAATACTGGAACGATCAGGGAAATGATGGTCTCTATGTTTCAGGTTCACAGTAGACAGACAATAAATATGACTTAATGTCCAAAATAGCACACTACCCCTTTAACACTAGTCCGATATTTTATTTTGTTCAAAAAGTCATAATTTTCACAACAAAATAATGCCTCACATTTCCTGAGGCTTTTAAAGGTTAGATTGTATTAAATAATTCAGCATGTCACAGTAACAACTGTGGATTCACTGCAAATTGGGAGCTAATGCTTCTGCTTTCCACATATGCAATCATTCTTTAAAAGGTTTGTAATTGTGTGTCTCTGTGAGCCATTCAGCAGCTAAAGTTCAAATCCATTCTGCACCGCAAACTATCTCAACCGATCTCTGTGGAATACCTGCATGTGATATCCATTAACATTTCTGACACCTATTGAAATGGGATTTCAGAGAGCAAAAACATTACAGTAGATATGTTTAGTTTCACTAGAGGATAGAACATTGCAGCACAAACTCAGTCTGCTGAGCTATGCAGAAACAGTCTGTTCCAAAGCATCTTAGTACGTTATAAATGCATTTAACTACTCGCCAGAACTCACAAGTGCATCTCCTTTCTAAACAAGTGACTAAGAACATCATCTAGTGATGAGGTCAAAGTGCATGAGGAGCTAAATCTAAATATAATAGGTGCTTTGTGTGCTTAATAAAGCGCATTGTGTTGCTTCTGGGTATGAAATGCGCTATACAAATAAAGCTTTGATTGATTGATTGATTTAAGAGGCAGGATCATGGTAGTACTTCTTGAAGAGGTGAGTTTTGAGCCTGCGGCGAAAGATGGGCAGCTTTGAGAAAATCAGTGATGTACAGTAGTTGGATGGTGAAGCAAGATGAAGATGCAGAAGTGGGCAGTATATGTTGTAATCATGTCGTGGACACGGTGTGCTGGACTGCATTATGGATGGTGTGTTTTGTTCCTATTGTCCACCGTGATTAATATAGTGACCAAACTAATATCGCTTAAAGTAAAATAGTTCAAGACAATCTGCAGCAGACTTCTGGTGGGATTATAATAATAACGCTGTAATTGGGAATAACAAACATGTGAATTTCAGGCCCAATCATTAGCCTGTTCTGTTGAGAGACGGTGAGGTGATGGCATCATTAACTGGTGGAGAAATGACAGCAGACAGGATGCCAGAGATTAAGCTTTGCTGCAGACAGACCCTTCCAACTGAATATAAAGTCAGTTATCCTCATCCTAGTCCTATTTACCCAGACTAATACATTATTTACTTAATGTGTGGCCTGGTAATTACATTCTGGTGACAGAAAAAATCACGCTGGGTCTGTTTTTTCTGCCGAATTTGAGTCTGGATTTCTGGAATCATATTGTCAGGAATCATAATCAACAAGGTGATATGGGTCTACTGTTGGCTGGCAGACCTGGTCCCAGATCACAACTCTTTTTCTAAGAGTCTATCACTCTCCTCTTCATCAGCACCCTCTGTTTCCCTGGCAACCACTTTGTAAGGGCTGGTAATCAATATTAAGGGTTGGAGGGGGGGGCATCTCTTCAATCTACCTCCGTGGGAGTTCTGTGCAGCCCTGTTGTCGGGAGGTAATAAGGAAGTGAAGATTGTAATGTTACACTGTTCGGAGATTCAGAGGTGGAGGAAGAAGATTGATTGTTGAATGGTTTTTCCCCCGAGGGAGAATTGGTGCAAAGTGGTAACATGTCCTGTCTGTGAAGATCTGCGTGCAACGCTGCACACTGCCGGTTGACCTTTTAGCTAAGTAGTACACAATGCATCTCTATGGGAATAATAAACTATGTACGGTATATGCTCATAGAGCTTGATCAGCTGACCATATAATGTATCTGTATGGACACATACATTGTGTTCTTACAGTAGCTGTGACATGAGCAATGAGCACTAATATCTCTAGAGTGCACAGTCTGTCTAACGTCTTATGTGGACTGTTTTATATGATTGTAAATAACTTTATAACAGGGAATATGATGCTAAATACCAAACAACTCCTTTAAACATTTGTGTACTGTGTCTGTATGTGCTGGTTTATCTGGCGATGTTAACAAACGTGGAAAATGATTTGTGGATCCGTCCCGTGACTCACAACCGAGGATCCTTCAAATCGCAAACTGTTTTTGTGTAATCCTGCTGACTAACTAACTAATGGTAACAGACAGACAGACAGACAGACAGACAGACAGACAGACAGACAGACAGACAGACAGACAGACAGACTAACACACACCACCAAAAACACTATATTGCATTTTTCATTCTCTACAAAATAGCAGTAGACTATTTTTTTGTGTTGCTTTGTATGGCAGGTGCATCTGTTTTGAGTCTCACCTGCACCTGTAGGCTTGTGTTATTGTGTGAAACTGTGTTCGCTCACTCCTGGCTTGTGATTATATGTATGTTTTGTTGATGGAAACTGGCCATTTAATTTCTACAGTAAGAGGCCCTATGTGCCAAGGAATGTGTGCAGTGGGAATGCCAATAGCAGATGTCCAGCTCAACTGATCATGGTTGCTCTGTCGATGGTCCTGATTAAGCCTATTTTCCAGCGTTCCCACGGTTGGCTGAGGGTGGGCGGGCGCGTTTGATCTCTCTGTAGCCCGAAGTAGAGAGCTCTTCTTGCTGGATCTCGCCCAGCTTCACCGCCTGAACCACACGCCCACTTTCATTCTCGAAAATGCAACTCGGGGTCTGGAAAAGCTCTCATCCAGAGGGATTTCTCAGTTGGAATTACAACCAGGCCAATCGGCGTCCTTTGAATGCGATGTCAAATGCTGTGATTGGTTAGGGGGATGAACTAATCACTGAGGACTCCCTCTTCGGCGACGCCCATCTGGGAAAACGACTGCAATGGGAGCACTTTCAGACTGAATAATGAAATGGTAATTCAGTCATAGTCAGGCTATGGTGGATCTGATCTGTTGTAAATAATTCGAGCACTGCATTCTGGGATTTGCTGCTTGGTTTACCAGCCATGTCTGTTTTCTTTCCCAGAGTGCTTTGAGGTAGTTTCTTCCCTACAATGATCATTATGTGTAAAATGGTGAAATGTGAATGACTATCAATCCAATGTGTGAACGGTTTTCTCCAAGCCGACCTCCAGTAAACAGCAACCCCTCGCTTGTTCTCTCGCTCTCTCTCCCACACGTCTTTCCATTGTTATCTCATACATGCACAGCATGAAAGGAGGCGTGTGTGTGTGTGTGTGTGTGTGTGTGTGTGTGTGCCCCGACCTGTAGCACCGGTGTTGAGCGTAAACCTCCAGCATGATGTTTCCTCTGGGAGAACTGGAGTGGCTCTATTATCCGAGCGGATGTGAAACTAAGGTGTATATGTTATAGCACCACATCCGCTCTCCGCCTCGCTAAAAACAACACGGCATTCCAGATGAGCCGAGCGAACGTCACACTAGGGCTAAATGAGAAGAGCAAGACACGTCGACATCTTTGTTTTGAAGCACAGAGAGTGCACAGAATGGGATTTGCTTCGGCGGCGGTTATAAATGCGATGCTGTCAACAAACCGGAACGGAGGCAGGAACGGAATACTTGCGTTTTCGGTTCATTAGCTTAAAAAGAACCACAACTAAAAAAGACAGGTTCCAGATACACATCAACTCATGGGCTGCTTCCCTCTGCAGCAGCTACTCTAGCTCACTCGCTGTTACACACACGAAGAGAACACAGACCAGTCCATTTATTAACTAGCGGGCCAACCCCTGCGCCCCAACCACCCCCCACACACACACACACACACACACACACACACACACACACACACACACACACACACACGCATCAGTAAAGCAAAGGCCCATTTCCAAGAACCTGAAACGCAAAATGAGCTACTGTATACATGCCTTCTCACGATGGGAGCATGCGTTCTATCGGACGTGACATTTAAACGGTTGAGCCAAGATGGAGGACATAACGCAGCGTGTCTTAGATGGGACTTTAGGCCTTTTGATGTTGTGGCAATCCTGAGACGCTGTATGGTGATGTCACACACTTTAGGAAGAGGAGACGACACACCAGAGCGGTTCAATGCCCGTGCGGGTGTTTTAACAGAACAACTGAAGGTTCAAAAAAGGGGAAAAATAAGAATGTCCTGCTCCAAGCAGGGGTCAGGGGTCGTCCTGGAGAGGGGCAAAAACAGGCGGGGTTCCTCTCGCCTTTCAGGGTCCACCCCAGTGGTTCCCCTCGGTCCGGCTGGGGGATTACTTCTGCAGCACAGAGAGACAAAGTGTTAGTATGGGTAAGACAGCCACGACTAGCGACAGTCGGAGTACCCGGAGGGAACCCACGCAGGCATGGGGAGAACATGCAAACTCCACACAGAAAGGACCTGGAACGAGCGGGATTCGAACCCAGGACCTTCTTGCTGTGAGGCGACAGTGCTAACCACTGAGCAGAGATTCCTTACTGACCAAGATAAATGACTCCCTTCCATACAGAAAATTAATTGTAAAACCCTGCACTACCCAAGGCTTTGTCAGGGTGGGAGGAGGACTATTTACCAATCCACATGTCATTGTTGGACATCAGTGGGGTGGAGGTGGGGGTGCAACCCTCAATCAATCAATCAATCAATCAATCAAAGCTTTATTTGTATAGCGCATTTCATACCCAGAGGCAACACAATGCGCTTCGGGTGGAAGTGGGGGTGTAGGGCGGTGGGGTGGAGGTGGGGGTGTAGGTCAGTGGTGTAGGTCAGTGGGGTGGAGTTGGGGTGTAGGGCGGTGGACGCCCAGCCCAGAGTCCACTCCCAGTCCCCCTGCTGATGGCGACATGACACGACACATGTAGTGCACGTCGGGGGTCAGTCAGAAGGCTGTTCTTTTGCTTCCCTCTGGAAAATGTCGTGGTAGAATCTAGTGATAGAGCAGCTCAAACTTGCGAGCCCGAGGGTTGCTGCCCTTCTCGCCATCTGCTTTACTGGCCTTGTGAATCATGGTCTGCTGCCCGACTACATGCTGTCTGTGACTCTGATGCCTGTCCTCAAGGACAAAGCAGGCAAGGTGGGGAGCTTGGATAATTACAGACCCACTGCTGTAGCTAGTGTGTTATCAAAAGTCCTGGAAATAATTTTATTAGACAGATTATGCTTTTATTTAGGTACCACAGCCAACCAGTTTGGCTTCAAGGCTACGCATGGTTCTGATTTATGTATTTATGCCCTGAAGGAAAGAGTTGAAACATATAGAAGACAGAATTCCTCTGTGTTAATTGGTTTTATTGATGCGTCTAAAGCCTTTGATCGAGTCAACCATCATAAGCTGTTCCTAAAACTGAGTCAAAGAGGAGTGCATAACGGTATAATTAGGGCCCTGGCATATTGGTATGCCAACCAGAGCATGCAGGTCAAATGGGGTAATGCAGTCTCTGGATCATTCGGTGTTGGTAATGGGGTTCGCCAGGGGGGGCTACTCTCACCGGCCCTCTTTGATGGCATGAACGATTTATCTGACCAGCTAAGAGACTGTAAGCAGGATGTATGATTGGTAAACAGGATGTATGAATGGTAAACAGGATGTATGATTGGTAAACAGGATGTATGATTGGTAAACAGGATGTATGATTGGTAAACAGGATGTATGATTGGTAAACAGGATGTATGATTGGTAAACTAGATGTATGATTGGTAAACAGGATGTATGATTGGTAAACAGGATGTATGATTGGTAAACAGGATGTATGATTGGTAAACAGGATGTATGACTGGTAAACAGGATGTATGATTGGTAACACCCTGATAAACCATCTTATGTATGCCGATGATCTGGCTATCTTCTCTCCTAGCAGTGCTGGGTTTCAACAGATGTTGAATATATGCTCTGATTATGGTGTCCGATTTGAGTGAAATACAATGCTAAAAAGAGCGTTGTCATGATTTGTAAAACAAAAGAGGACAAAGATCTAATCTTCCCATCATTTCACCCATCAGGGGAAGTTCTATCGGTCTGCTGTAAAGCTAAGTATCTGGGACATGTCATCACAGATCAAATGTCTGATGATGATGACTTATATAGACAGCCAGGGGTGTAGGTTAGATTTGAGCTTTGGTCGGGACACACTGGGTTGTTTCACGTAGTCTGGATTGAATCTGGGTGGTGGCCAGGGCTGGAAATTAACTTTTTGGCTCACCTGCCAAGGGGACTGGTAGATGAATAAATCCACCGGCCAAGTATATTTTTTACCGGCCAAAATAATAAATTGCCTTTTTTGTCACATTATACATCTGTTTCAGTAGGGGAGAGTGGGTCAGTGTAACACTTTTTACTCTTTTCCAGATTACTTTGAGACTAATTCAACTAGATTAGTCATGTTTTGCTATATTATAGTTACACATGTCTATTCATTTGTCATATCATGTAAAAGTCCCCATAAACATTCTTGCTGTTTTAATGTAAATATCTGTTATGCTGATAAACTGATGCTGGTAAACACTAGTTTCACTCTGGGGGAAAACATCTGAATTTTTTAAAAAAATATTTCATAAATAAATGAGAATATAGAGTGCTCAATAAATATCATATAAAGATGACGAAACCTATTAATGTTACAGAAGGGGAGGCAGATGTGGTCCTGATGATCTGGCTACTCAATTTTACATTTCACTCATTACCAAGTCATTAGAAAGGTGTTTCAACATCACCTGCTGTATCACAACATAACCTGCTGTATCACAACATAACCTGCTGTATCACAACATAACCTGCTGTATCACAATATAACCTGCTGTATCTCAACATAACCTGCTGTATCTCAACATAACCTGCTGTATCACAACATAACCTGCTGTATCTCAACATAACCTGCTGTATCTCAATATAACCTGCTGTATCTCAATATAACCTGCTGTATCTCAACATAACCTGCTGTATCTCAACATAACCTGCTGTATCTCAACATAACCTGCTGTATCACAACATAACCTACTGTATCTCAACATAACCTGCTGTATCTCAATATAACCTGCTGTATCTCAACATCA
Organism: Borostomias antarcticus; assembly: GCF_949987555.1. Classification (NCBI taxonomy): domain Eukaryota; kingdom Metazoa; phylum Chordata; class Actinopteri; order Stomiiformes; family Stomiidae; genus Borostomias; species Borostomias antarcticus. Next base: position 567,911 of record NC_140265.1, on the reverse strand, counting down.
CCTGCTGTATCACAATATAACCTGCTGTATCACACCATAACCTGCTGTATCTCAATATAACCTGCTGTATCACAATATAACCTGCTGTATCTCAATATAACCTGCTGTATCTCAATATAACCTGCTGTATCACAATATAACCTGCTGTATCTCAATATAACCTGCTGTATCACAATATAACCTGCTGTATCTCAATATAACCTGCTGTATCTCAGCATAACCTGCTGTATCTCAATATAACCTGCTGTATCTCAATATAACCTGCTGTATCACAATATAACCTGCTGTATCTCAATATAACCTGCTGTATCTCAGCATAACCTGCTGTATCTCAATATAACCTGCTGTATCTCAACATAACCTGCTGTATCTCAATATAACCTGCTGTATCTCACCATAACCTGCTGTATCACAACATAACATGCTGTATCTCAATATAACCTGCTGTATCACAATATAACCTGCTGTATCTCAATATAACCTGCTGTATCTCAATATAACCTGATGTATCTCAATATAACCTGCTGTATCTCACCATAACCTGCTGTATCTCAATATAACCTGCTGTATCTCACCATAACCTGCTGTATCACAATATAACCTGCTGTATCACAATATAACCTGCTGTATCACAACATAACCTGCTGTATCACAATATAACCTGCTGTATCACAATATAACCTGCTGTATCTCAATATAACCTGCTGTATCTCAACATAACCTGCTGTATCTCACCATAACCTGCTGTATCACAACATAACCTGCTGTATCTCAACATAACCTGCTGTATCACAACATCACCTGCTGTATCTCAACATAACCTGCTGTATCTCAATATAACCTGCTGTATCACAACATAACCTGCTGTATCACAACATAACCTGCTGTATCTCAACATAACCTGCTGTATCTCACCATAACCTGCTGTATCACAACATAACCTGCTGTATCTCACCATAACCTGCTCTATCACAACATAACCTGCTGTATCTCAATATAACCTGCTGTATCTCAATATAACCTGCTGTATCACAACATAACCTGCTGTATCACAACATAACCTGCTGTATCTCAATATAACCTGCTGTATCTCACCATAACCTGCTGTATCACAATATAACCTGCTGTATCTCACCATAACCTGTTGTATCTCAACATAACCTGCTGTATCTCAATATAACCTGCTGTATCACAACATAACCTGCTGTATCACAACATAACCTGCTGTATCTCACCATAACCTGTTGTATCTCAACATAACCTGCTGTATCTCAATATAACCTGCTGTATCACAACATAACCTGCTGTATCACAACATAACCTGCTGTATCTCACCATAACCTGCTGTATCACAACATAACCTGCTGTATCTCAATATAACCTGCTGTATCACAACATAACCTGCTGTATCTCACCATAACCTGCTGTATCACAACATAACCTGCTGAATCTCAATATAACCTGCTGTATCTCAATATAACCTGCTGCATCTCACCATAACCTGCTGTATCACAATATAACCTGCTGTATCACAACATAACCTGCTGTATCACAACATAACCTGCTGTATCTCACCATAACCTGCTGTATCACAACATAACCTGCTGTATCTCAACATAACCTGCTGTAAACTCAATATAACCTGCTGAATCTCAATATAACCTGCTGTATCACAACATAACCTGCTGTATCACAACATAACCTGCTGTATCACAACATAACCTGCTGTATCACAATATAACCTGCTGTATCTCAATATAACCTGCTGTATCTCACCATAACCTGCTGTATCACAACATAACCTGCTGTATCTCAATATAACCTGCTGTATCTCAACATAACCTGCTGTATCACAATATAACCTGCTGTATCACAATATAACCTGCTGTATCACAACATAACCTGCTGTATCTCAATATAACCTGCTGTATCACAACATAACCTGCTGTATCTCACCATAACCTGCTGTATCTCAACATAACCTGCTGTATCACAACATAACCTGCTGTATCTCAATATAACCTGCTGTATCTCACCATAACCTGCTGTATCTCAATATAACCTGCTGTATCTCACCATAACCTGCTGTATCACAACATAACCTGCTGTATCTCACCATAACCTGCTGTATCACAACATAACCTGCTGTATCTCAATATAACCTGCTGTATCTCAGCTTTGCAGAGCAACATATTTACAAAAGGTAATGTATCAGTTGGATCTACTAATGTTGTCTGCTGCAGACAACTAAGTATGCTACAACAAATGTTCCCTCGGGCAACTAAGTGTGCTTCTACAAATGCCCATCGGACAACTAAGTATGCTACTATAAACCAAGTATGCTACTTTAAAAGGTTATCAGACAACTAAGTGTGCTACTAATGTTTATCAGACAACTAAGTATGCTACTATAAATCACATATGCTACTATACATGTCCATCTTAGTGGCCTCAAATATTTTTTATTATCATCTGCCCTCTGCTCTTTGAATTAGCTAGTTATGCTCGTAGCTAGCTAGATGACTGCTGTCAGTCCTGTCATATCCAGCTAGCCTAGCTAGGTAGCTGCAGTACTTCAGAGAGCCGAGCCGAGGGGTACCTGTTCAGCCAACCCCGGCTGTGTCCAACCTACAGTAATAGTGCTGCACCACCATCTTCTCTTCTCTGGTTTGGTTGGCGTTACTGGTACTTGTACTTGTCCCTATGACATGTTTGCCCTCTTCCTCTTATAAAATCATATAATAAAAAAATACTAGCCCGTTGGAGCACACAATCAGAAATTGGCCATTTAGTCCAATTTGTCTGGAGCCTAAGTCCAAACCGAATGGTGCTGAATGGGTGGTTATTCTCTGTGTTTATAATGACACTAATCCACTCCAAACTGCTCAAAAGCAGTGCTAGATTCTGAATCCAATGACCTCCACCTCTTGACATTTTACTGACGGCTAGATTGACTAGAAGACATTTCCTTCTAAGAACTACTCGTTCTGATCGCTAACGTACAGTAGCATAAGTTAATGGAGTACACCATAGAGAAAATTAGCCAGCATATTTCTGTCCCTGGCTTCTTCACTGGCCAGGGTGACGTCTGGAAATAACCCAGTATTGTGTTTGATAGGCGTGAGTCATGTTTCTCAGGTGAATAGATGGTGTGATGGATGATGATGCTCTCACCAGCACAGTGTGTGTGTGTGTGTGTGTGTGTGTGTGTGTGTGTGTGTGTGTGTGTGTGTGTGTGTGTGTGTGTGTGTGTGTGAGAGAGAGAGAGAGAGAGAGTCAGCAGTCTATGTGGTCAGAACGCTGCAGTCACTGAGCCTCTTGCTAATCAAACACATACAGACATGTGTCACACACACACACACATACTCGCACACAACCCAGGTCAGACACACAGGCAGTCAAACAACACATCCCAGAGACACACACTCCCCCTCACCCAAGGGACACACACACACACACACTTCAGACTTGACGGATAGTGCCAAATACGCAACATTATGGTCATGCAGGATTGGAAATCCACTGACGAAGCCCATTGGGTCAGAGAATGGGACCACAGTTCATTCTATGAACGTTCGGGAACAGAAAGAAAGCAGAACTTTATTAGATGAAATGACTCCAATGCAACACGTCAGTAACAGGCTGATCCTGGACCAGCTCAGAGTGACGGATACGCGGTCTTGTGATGCTAGACTTTCCCTGCTAGTAGATTTTCCCTAAGTGGTCAAAGCCCCAGTTTCATTAATACCCCATTCTCCTTCTCTCAATCCTTCAAAATTGCCTCCCCTGCCCCATACTGGGTTTAGGGGCTGCGGGTCGGCAGATTACATCCTAATCCCATTAATCCGTCCGTCCGTCCTCATGAGCGCAGGATTATTATCCTCGTAATTGAACGAGTCGCCGACTCAATTAGAAAGAGCGGGCGGTTGAGGAAATGCTGTGAAATGAGACATCCTGACAGATCTGAGTCTCTGTGTGTGTGTGTGTGTGTGTGTGTGTGTGTGTGTGTGTGTGTGTGTGAGGGTCAAGCCATGGAGCACACGGCCTGTAGGGGGTTCACTGACCTCCTCAGACTGAGCTGACAGTTATGACTCGGTGAGGTCAAAGGTAGGCAGAGGTCAGCCAAGATCTTGACCCCTGTCTGATCCTCTTCCACAACGTGGCTTCAGCTGGTATCTCGGAAACGGCGCGACGTTTGACAGACTGTCCGAACCGTGGGTGCACTGGCTATACCATGAGGCATGCGTTCAAGCACGTGTGGATGAGTGCTAGTTTGTGTGTACTGTATAATATGTGTGTGTGTGTGTGTGTGTGTTCATGGACCCTGCTGCTATATTAGCCCCGCAGGTCAGGAAGATGAGGCAGAGGTCAACCATCTTCTAATAGGAGGCGTATTGTGTTGATGATGCGTCTAATAGCGCTCTGTCGGATTAGACTCACCCGCCTGGGTCCGGAGGCCGCGGGTCAGAGGTCAAACACACCAGCAGGGTGTCGCTTTGCCCCGACGTCGCTGAATCTCAAAAAAAAAAAAAAGTCTGAATCTCGTTTTCGTCAGCGAAGTCTTGAAGAAATATGTACGAGACGAAGTTCTATATTTTGGAGGCTCATTGTGTCAGAAGCCTATTCAGCGCCGACATGCCGATCAGTCGCTGTAGATATTTTCATAATAGAGAGGCTGTGGTAAAGGGAAGGTTCCCCTCACGGTACTGTACCTCCACCCCGAGCACATATGGGGGGGGGGGAATAAACCTGTCAGCACTTATCAGAAAAATATCAGAAAGGACCCCTATATGTTATTTCTCAATAGGCTGCTGAAGGCAAAAATGGAAGTGGAAGCAAGAGAATGTCATTGTGTGCAGAGAGAGAGAGAGAGAGAGAGAGAGAGAGAGAGAGAGAGAGAAAGAGATAGAGGGAGAGAGAGAGAGAGGGAGAGAGAGAGAGAGAGAGAGAGAGAGAGAGAGAGGGGAGAGAGAGGGAGAGAGAGAGAGGGAGAGAGAGAGAGAGGAGAGGTAGAGAGAGAGAGGGAGAGAGAGAGAGAGAGAGAGAGAAAGAGATAGAGGGAGAGAGAGGGAGAGAGAGAGAGAGAGAGACAGAGAGAGAGGGAGAGAGAGAGGGAGAGAGAGAGAGAGGGAGAGAGAGATAGAGGGAGAGAGAGAGAGAGAGGGAGAGAGAGATGGAGAGAGAGATAGAGGGAGAGAGAGAGAGATGGAGAGAGAGAGAGAGAGAGAGAGAGATGGAGAGAGATAGAGGGAGAGAGAGAGAGAGGATGTTGCTCTTTTACACGTTTACAGTGTTGTCATGAGGTCCTCGGCTGACAGTATGTTTCAGTGGGGTGGGGGGGGCGGGGTAGTGAGGGGGTGACTTCGTGAGGGGGGGTGTAGAGGGGGCAGGTGGGGAACATAGTGCCGTGATGGGATTGGCTCAATTAAAGCGCGGGTATAGATGTCATCCTTCTGAATGGATCACCCTTTCAATCTCTGTGACCTTCAGTGTGTGTGAAGTCAGGCCCTGGTGACCTTTCACCCTCTCCTCCCCGCCTCCCTTATCTGCCGTCTGCCAGATAAAACCTCTCCCCTTCTCACTCCTCTGGTTGTAAATAAAACCAGGTTTTCTCTCATATCAGGGCTTAAGATACAGGAAAGGATTCATGGAGAAAGCATCCATTTGAGGTGCAGGTGTGTGTGAGTGTGTGTGTGTGTGTGTGTGTGTGTGTGTGTGTGTGTCTGTGTGTGTCCGTGAGTGTGTGTGTGTGTCTGTGTGTGTGTGTCCGTGAGTGTGCGAGTGTGTCTGTGTGTGTGTCCGTGAGTGTGCGTGTGTGTCTGTGTGTGTGTCCGTGAGTGTGTGTGTGTGTGTATGTCCGTCAGTGTGCGTGTGTGTCTATGTGTGTGTGTGTCCGTGACTGTGCGTGTGTGTGTGTCTGTGAGTGTGTGTGTGTGTGTCTGTGAGTGTGCGTGTGTGTCTGTGTGTGTGTCCGTGAGTGTGCGTGTGTGTCTGTGTGTGTGTGTCCGTGAGTGTGTGTGTGTGTCTGTGTGTGTGTGTCCGTGAGTGTGTGTGTGTGTGTGTCCGTGAGTGTGCGGGTGTGTCTGTGTGTGTGTGTGTGTCCGTGAGTGTGCGTGTGTGTGTGTGTGAGTGTGAGTGTGTCTGTGTGTGTGTCCGTGAGTGTGGGTGTGTGTGTGTGTGTGTGTGTGTCCGTGAGTGTGTGTGTGTGTCTGTGTGTGTCTGTCCGTGAGCGTGTGGGTGTGTCTGTGTGTGTGTGTCCGTGAGTGTGCGTGTGTGTCCGTGAGTGTGCGTGTGTGTCCGTGAGTGTGTGTGTGTGTCCGTGAGTGTGTGTGTGTGTCCGTGAGTGTGTGTGTGTGTCCGTGAGTGTGTGTGTGTGTCCGTGAGTGTGCGTGTGTGTCCGTGAGTGTGCGTGTGTGTCCGTGAGTGTGTGTGTGTGTCCGTGAGTGTGTGTGTGTGTCCGTGAGTGTGTGTGTGTGTCCGTGAGTGTGTGTGTGTGTCCGTGAGTGTGCGTGTGTGTCCGTGAGTGTGTGTGTGTGTCCGTGAGTGTGCGTGTGTGTCCGTGAGTGTGTGTGTGTGTCCGTGAGTGTGCGTGTGTGTCCGTGAGTGTGTGTGTGTGTCCGTGAGTGTGTGTGTGTGTCCGTGAGTGTGTGTGTGTGTCCGTGAGTGTGTGTGTGTGTCCGTGAGTGTGTGTGTGTGTCCGCTCGTGCTTCTGTTTATGAGTGCAAGAGAGAAGGTTGAGGTTCTTCCAGTAGTCAGTCAGAGGGGGGCGTGTCCTAAAGCCTGGATCAGTCTTCCAGTAGTCAGTCAGAGGGGGGCGTGTCCTAAAGCCTGGATCAGTCTTCCAGTAGTCAGTCAGAGGGGGGCGTGTCCTAAAGCCTGGATCAGTCTTCCTGTAGCCAGTCAGAGGGGGGCGTGTCCTAAAGCCTGGATCCTGTAGTCTTCCAGCATCTCCCTGTCATCTGTGTATTGCAAAACAAATTAATACAACAACAGCCTGTCACTTTTGTCCCTCAAACCCTCAATGGTGTCATTCTTTTCTACAGAATATCAATTGCTACTGTGTGTATGCTTTCTCCAAGTGTGTGTGTGTGTGTGTGTGTGTGTGTGTGTGGAGGGGGGGGGGACTATGACACTGAGACAACACTGGACATTGATTTATGGCAGTCATCAATCACCCTCCGACAACTTTGGACAAACTCTGACACTTGAGTGGAGGAAGCGTGTTATTGTGGATGCAGGACCACGACCCTCTGGGCCTCGGGGACGGGGAGGGGAGAGAGCAGGAGACAGGGGGGAGAGCAGGAGACGGGGAGGGAGAGCAGGAGACGGGGGGGAGAGCAGGAGACGGGGAGGGAGAGCAGGAGACGGGGAGGTGAGAGCAGGAGACGGGGGGAGAGCTGGAGACGGGAGGGAGAGCAGGGACGGGGGAGAGCAGGACGGGGGGGGGAGGTGACGGGGGGGGAGAGCAGGAGACGGGGAGGGAGAGCAGGAGACGGGGGAGGGAGAGCAGGAGACGGGAGGAGGGAGAGCAGGAGACGGGGAGGGAGAGAGCAGGAGACGGGGAGGGAGAGCAGGAGACGGGGAGGGAGAGCAGGAGACGGGGAGGGAGAGCAGGAGACGGGGAGGAGAGAGCAGGAGACGGGGAGGGAGAGCAGGAGACGGGGAGGGGAGAGCAGGAGACGGGGAGGGAGAGCAGGAGACGGGGAGGGGAGAGCAGGAGACGGGGAGGGAGAGCAGGAGACGGGGAGGGAGAGCAGGAGACGGGGGGGAGAGCAGGAGACGGGGAGGGAGAGCAGGAGACGGGGGGGGAGAGCAGGAGACGGGGAGGGAGAGCAGGAGACGGGGAGGGAGAGCAGGAGACGGGGAGGGAGAGCAGGAGACGGGGAGGGAGAGCAGGAGACGGGGAGGGAGAGCAGGAGACGGGGAGGGAGAGCAGGAGACGGGGAGGGGAGAGCAGGAGACGGGGAGGGAGAGCAGGAGACGGGGGGGGAGAGAGCAGGAGACGGGGAGGGGAGAGAGCAGGAGACGGGGAGGGAGAGCAGGAGACGGGGAGGGAGAGCAGGAGACGGGGAGGAGAGAGCAGGAGACGGGGAGGGAGAGCAGGAGACGGGGAGGGAGAGCAGGAGACGGGGGGGGAGAGCAGGAGACGGGGGGGGAGAGCAGGAGACGGGGAGGGAGAGCAGGAGACGGGGAGGGGAGAGCAGGAGACGGGGAGGGGAGAGCAGGAGACGGGGAGGGGGGCGCAGGAGACGGGGAGGGAGAGCAGGAGACGGGGAGGGAGAGCAGGAGACGGGGGGGGAGAGCAGGAGACGGGGAGGGAGAGCAGGAGACGGGGAGGGAGAGCAGGAGACGGGGAGGGGAGAGCAGGAGACGGGGAGGGGAGAGCAGGAGACGGGGAGGGGAGAGCAGGAGACGGGGAGGAGAGAGCAGGAGACGGGGAGGGAGAGCAGGAGACGGGGAGGGGAGAGCAGGAGACGGGGAGGGGAGAGCAGGAGACGGGGAGGGGAGAGCAGGAGACGGGGAGGGGGAGGGGGGACGGGGGACGGGGAGGGAGCTCAGGAGACGGGGAGGGAGAGCAGGAGACGGGGAGGGGGAGGGGAGAGCAGGAGACGGGGAGGGGGAGGGGGGACGGGGGACGGGGAGGGAGCTCAGGAGACGGGGAGGGAGAGCAGGAGACGGGGAGGGAGAGCAGGAGACGGGGGGGGGAGGGCAGGAGACGGGGGGGGAGAGCAGGAGACGGGGGGGGGAGAGCAGGAGACGGGGAGGGGGCGCAGGAGACGGGGAGGGGAGAGCAGGAGACGGGGAGGGGAGGGCAGGAGACGGGGGGGGGAGAGCAGGAGACGGGGGGGGAGAGCAGGAGACGGGGAGGGGAGAGCAGGAGACGGGGAGGGGAGAGCAGGAGACGGGGAGGGAGAGCAGGAGACGGGGGGGAGAGCAGGAGACGGGGGGGGAGAGCAGGAGACGGGGGGGAGAGCAGGAGACGGGGAGGGAGAGCAGGAGACGGGGAGGGAGAGCAGGAGACGGAGAGGGGAGAGCAGGAGACGGGGAGGGGAGAGCAGGAGACGGGGAGGGGGGCGCAGGAGACGGGGAGGGGAGAGCAGGAGACGGGGGGGGAGAGCAGGAGACGGGGAGGGGAGAGCAGGAGACGGGGAGGGGGAGAGCAGGAGACGGGGAGGGGAGAGCAGGAGACGGGGAGGGGAGAGCAGGAGACGGGGAGGGAGAGCAGGAGACGGGGAGGGGAGAGCAGGAGACGGGGAGGGAGAGCAGGAGACGGGGAGGGAGAGAGCAGGAGACGGGGAGGGGAGAGCAGGAGACGGGGAGGGAGAGCAGGAGACGGGGGGGAGAGAGCAGGAGACGGGGAGGGAGAGCAGGAGACGGGGAGGGGGGCGCAGGAGACGGGGGACGGGGGCGCAGGAGATGGGGGGGGGAGAGCAGGAGACGGGGAGGGGGGCGCAGGAGACGGGGGGGGGAGAGCAGGAGACGGGGAGGGAGAGCAGGAGACGGGGGGGAGGGGGGCGCAGGAGACGGGGGGGGGAGAGCAGGAGACGGGGAGGGAGAGCAGGAGACGGGGAGGGAGAGCAGGAGACGGGGGGGGAGAGCAGGAGACGGGGGAGGGGAGAGCAGGAGACGGGGAGGAGAGCAGGAGACGGGGGAGGGGAGAGCAGGAGACGGGGAGGGGAGAGCAGGAGACGGGGAGGGAGAGCAGGAGACGGGGGGGGGGGGGCGCAAGAGACGGGGAGGGAGAGCAGGAGACGGGGAGAGCAGGAGACGGGGAGGGAGAGCAGGAGACGGGGAGGGAGAGCAGGAGACGGGGAGGGGGGGGGGAGAGCAGGAGACGGGGAGGGAGAGCAGGAGACGGGGGAGGGGAGAGCAGGAGACGGGGAGGGAGAGCAGGAGACGGGGGGGGGAGAGCAGGAGACGGGGAGGGGAGAGCAGGAGACGGGGAGGGAGGGGAGAGCAGGAGACGGGGAGGGGAGAGCAGGAGACGGGGAGGGAGGGGAGAGCAGGAGACGGGGAGGGAGAGCAGGAGACGGGGAGGGGAGAGCAGGAGACGGTGGGGGAGAGCAGGAGACGGGGAGGGGGAGGGGGGAGCAGGAGACGGGGAGGGGAGAGCAGGAGACGGGGAGGGAGAGCAGGAGACGGGGAGGGGAGAGCAGGAGACGGGGGGGGAGAGCAGGAGACGGGGAGGGGAGAGCAGGAGACGGGGAGGGGGAGCAGGAGACGGGGAGGGAGAGCAGGAGACGGGGAGGGAGAGCAGGAGACGGGGAGGAGAGCAGGAGACGGGGAGGGGAGAGCAGGAGACGGGGAGGGGAGAGCAGGAGACGGGGGGGGGAGAGCAGGAGACGGGGAGGAGAGAGCAGGAGACGGGGAGGGAGAGCAGGAGACGGGGAGGGGGGGGGAGAGCAGGAGACGGGGAGGGGGGGGGAGAGCAGGAGACGGGGAGGGAGAGCAGGAGACGGGGAGGGGGAGAGCAGGAGACGGGGAGGGAGAGCAGGAGACGGGGGGGGAGAGCAGGAGACGGGGAGGGGAGAGCAGGAGACGGAGGGGGAGAGCAGGGGATGGGGAGGGAGAGCAGGAGACGGGGAGGGAGAGCAGGAGACGGGGGGGGGGGGGGAGGGGAGAGCAGGAGACGGGGGGGGGGAGAGCAGGAGACGGGGAGGGAGAGCAGGAGACAGGGAGGGGGGCGCAGGAGACGGGGGAGGGAGAGCAGGAGACGGGGAGGGAGAGCAGGAGACGGGGGGGAGAGCAGGAGACGGGGAGGGGAGAGCAGGAGACGGGGAGGGGAGAGCAGGAGACGGGGGGGGGAGAGCAGGAGACGGGGAGGGGAGAGCAGGAGACGGGGAGGGGAGAGCAGGAGACGGGGAGGGAGAGCAGGAGACGGTGGGGGGAGAGCAGGAGACGGGGAGGGGAGAGGAGGAGACGGGGAGGGAGAGCAGGAGACGGGGGGGGAGAGCAGGAGACGGGGAGGGGAGAGCAGGAGACGGGGAGGGGAGAGCAGGAGACGGGGGGGGGAGAGCAGGAGACGGGGAGGGAGAGCAGGAGACGGGGAGGGAGAGCAGGAGACGGGGGGGGGAGAGCAGGAGACGGGGAGGGAGAGCAGGAGACAGGGAGGGGGGCGCAGGAGACGGGGAGGGGAGAGCAGGAGACGGGGAGGGGGGCGCAGGAGACGGGGAGGGAGGGGAGAGCAGGAGACGGGGAGGGAGAGCAGGAGACGGGGAGGGAGAGCAGGAGACGGGGAGGGGAGAGCAGGAGACGGGGAGGGAGGGGAGAGCAGGAGACGGGGAGGGAGAGCAGGAGACGGGGAGGGGAGAGCAGGAGACGGTGGGGGAGAGCAGGAGACGGGGAGGGGGAGGGGGGAGCAGGAGACGGGGAGGGAGAGCAGGAGACGGGGAGGGAGAGCAGGAGACGGGGAGGGAGAGCAGGAGACGGGGAGGGGAGAGCAGGAGACGGGGAGGGGGAGCAGGAGACGGGGAGGAGAGCAGGAGACGGTGGGGGAGAGCAGGAGACGGGGAGGAGAGAGCAGGAGACGGGGAGGGGAGAGCAGGAGACGGGGAGGAGCGCAGGAGACGGGGAGGGAGAGCAGGAGACGGGGGAGGGAGAGCAGGAGACGGGGAGGGAGAGCAGGAGACGGGGAGGGGAGAGCAGGAGACGGGGAGGGAGAGCAGGAGACGGGGAGGGGGGCGCAGGAGACGGGGGGGGGAGAGCAGGAGACGGGGAGGGAGAGCAGGAGACGGTGGGGGAGAGCAGGAGACGGGGAGGGAGAGCAGGAGACGGGGAGGGAGAGCAGGAGACGGGGAGGGGGAGGGGGACGGGGAGGAGAGCAGGAGACGGGGAGGGGAGAGCAGGAGACGGGGGGGGAGAGCAGGAGACGGTGGGGGAGAGCAGGAGACGGTGGGGGAGAGCAGGAGACGGGGGGGGAGAGCAGGAGACGGGGGGGAGAGCAGGAGACGGTGGGGGAGAGCAGGAGACGGGGAGGGGGAGCAGGAGACGGGGAGGGAGAGCAGGAGACGGTGGGGGAGAGCAGGAGACGGGGGGGGGAGAGCAGGAGACGGGGGGGGAGAGCAGGAGACGGTGGGGGAGAGCAGGAGACGGGGGGGAGAGCAGGAGACGGGGGGGAGAGCAGGAGACGGGAGGGAGAGCAGGAGACGGGGAGGGGAGAGCAGGAGACGGGGAGGGAGAGCAGGAGACGGGGAGGGGAGAGCAGGAGACGGGGAGGGAGAGCAGGAGACGGGAGGGGAGAGCAGGAGACGGGGAGGGGAGAGCAGGAGACGGGGAGGGAGAGCAGGAGACGGGGAGGGGAGAGCAGGAGACGGGGAGGGGGAGGGGGAGAGCAGGAGACGGGGAGGGAGAGCAGGAGACGGGGAGGGAGAGCAGGAGACGGGGAGGGGAGAGCAGGAGACGGGGAGGGAGAGCAGGAGACGGGGAGGGGAGAGCAGGAGACGGGGAGGGGGAGGGGAGAGCAGGAGACGGGGGGGAGAGCAGGAGACGGGGGGGGAGAGCAGGAGACGGGGAGGGAGAGCAGGAGACGGGGAGGGAGAGCAGGAGACGGGGAGGGGGAGGGGAGAGCAGGAGACGGGGAGGGAGAGCAGGAGACGGGGAGGGGAGAGCAGGAGACGGGGAGGGAGAGCAGGAGACGGGGAGGGGAGCGCACGCACTTATACCCCCCCCTGACGGCCTGACATTCTGCACCAGACTACCACCGGATATCCCTCTCTCTCTCTCTACCTCTCCCTCACTCTCTCTACCTCTCTCTCTCTCTCCATCTATCTCTCGCCCTCTCTCTCTCTTTCTACCTCCCTCTATCTCTCTACCTCTCTCTCCCTCTCCCTCTCTCTCTCTCCCTCTCTCCCTCACTCTCTCCCTCACTCTCTACCTCTCTCTCTCTCCCTCTCTCTCTCTCTCCCTCCCTCTCTCTCCCTCCCTCTCTCCCTCTCTCTCTCTCTCTCCCTCACTCTCTCCCTCTCTCTCCCTCTCTCTCCCTCTCTCTCCCTCCCTCTCTCCCTCTCTCTCTCTCTCTCCCTCACTCTCTCCCTCTCTCTCCCTCTCTCTCTCTCTCTCTCCCTCCCTCTCTCTCTCTCTCTCCCTCACTCTCTCTCTCTACATCACTCTCTACCTCTCTCTCTCTCTCTCTCTCTCTATCTCTCTCTCTCGGAGAGGCAACAGGACAGCGATTAAATACTGTGCGGTGGGTGGGGGGGGGGGAGAGGACTGCCCCCTTCTCAACCTCGTCCTAAAGTCATCCATCTCCGTCCCCTGCCCCCGCCGAGGCCAGCAGATCTCCCTGATTGAATCCCCCACCGTCCCTAACGGATCCAGGGGTGTTCTCTCCCCTACAGCTACCGGCCATCGCTCAGCTCCTGCTTACTCGCCAATAGATGGACATGGTTTGTAGGCCGAGAGGCCGCTGGTCGAGAAGAGAGAGGGAGAACTAAAAGGAACCCTGTTAGCATAAATACTGTGTGCGTCAAAATGTTGTGTTGATTGGAGCTTCGGTGGGCCGTATATTTACTGACTGTATTCATCGAGTTAGGAGAGTAAAAATGCTTTAATGACACGCCTCATAGAGAGACTCTCAATCAAGGGTCTGACTCGTTGTAGTGACTCATCGTTCTTTTAGCCGCGTCACCTCTCTCTCTCTCTCTCTCACACACACACACACACACACACACACACACACACACACACTCAGGTCTCTGGCCAGCCCACCACTGGCATGCCATGAGCTTCGTAACTCATCAATTACTCTCTCTATGTCTCTCTCTCGCTCTCTCTCTCTCACACACACACACACGGATACACAGGAACATGGGCACACACGAACACACACACACATACACGCATACACACACACAGGAACACGGGCACACACAAACACACACACGCATACACACACACACAGGAACACGGGCACACACACACACAGCACACACACACACACACACAGGAACATGGGAACACACACACACACACGCATACACACACACACACACACACAGGAACACGGGCACACACACACAGCACACACCCACACACATACAGTAAAAGCACACACACACACACACACACACATATACAGTAAAAGTACACACACACACACACAGGAACACACACACACAGCACACACACACACACATATACAGTAAAAGCACACACACACACACACACACACACTCTCGACCCCTGACAGGCAGCCCCTGCCTCCTCTGATTTATCCAACACTAAAACACTTGTTATGCAAAGCGCTTATTAAAGCGGCGTGGAGGAGGATCAATAAACCATTATTTACGACCGCGCTTAAGAAACCCTGGTCAGCGAGAGACCGTGTGCCAGGATGCTGGGATCTACAGGGTTCAGGGGTCAACTTTCATTTACTGATGTGGACGTGAGAAACACAGGGCCGATAGAAGAGCGGGAGAAGTGCTTATGAATCGGCCCGTGAGGCGCGTGGAACTATAAATATTAAAAATATCATTAAAGTCTGAGGAGGGATATGTGAGTTATAATGATCATTGGCACTGGGGATGAGCGAGAGAGCGAGAGGGGATGGGGGGTACAGTACATGTGTGTGTGTGTGTGTGTGTGTGTGTGTGTGTGTGTGTGTGTGTGTGTGTGTGTGTGTGCAGGTAAGATAAATCAACGTTCTTTGTCATAATGCAAGTCAGGCTACATACTATGTTCATGTTCTGGTTGTTACAATAATGCAACTGAAATCCCAGCAACATTTGAGTTCCCTCAGCTTCACGCGGGGGTTGGAAAGTGACAAGCAGTCTCATTTCTTTATTAGGCTGCAGGAATAATCAGTTGGAGTTATAATGAATTCATTATAAACTCCAATTTCATCGAGTGTTTCAACAGCTTTATTAAATGAGGAAGTGCTTTAATAAGGCACATCTGTCAGCCCGTTGCGTCCAGAGCTATCGCAAGGAAAGATGGCTAAAAAAAAAACTAAAAAAAAGAGGGGTGAAAAGTGAGCGCCATTTTAAAGAATTTGACAATAAATACATTCCATTCGAAATGATAAATGGGGCAAATACATTTTCATCATCACAGTCAACACATTTTAGATTTCCTCTGTGTGTATGATCAATAGTTGCTCGTGTTTCCTGCTGCATGGCGGGCGGTGGGCGGGGCTTCAGGGACGACATCATCACGCGTCCTGTTAAGTGGCGTTGGGTTACGGGGAGGTGTGGTGGAGACGGGGAGACGAGATGGGAGGCTTTGAGCTCTCATCCTGTTGCTTTCCTGCAGTGAGTTTTCTGTGACGGATGAAAGATTCTGTGACAACAGCAAAAGGGGACGGTTGTAATATGCGTTCACTGACCCAGCAGGAGAGAAAGTCATTTCAAATATATACAGTAGGAAAGAGCAAGAGAAATAAAATGAGGCATACTAATTACTCTGGGTTCCATACAGTAGGTTAAACTGAAAGAATTATGATAAGAAACACTTTATTCATCTTTTAATGTTTGGTTCATGTTGTCATGTTTGGTTCATCTTGTCATGTTTGGTTTGTGTTGTCATGTTTGGTTCATGTTGTCATGTTTGGTTCATGTTGTCATGTTTGGTTCATGTTGTCATGTTTGGTTTATGTTGTCAGGTTTGGTTCATGTTGTCATGTTTGGTTCATGTTGTCATGTTTGGTTCATGTTGTCATGTTTGGTTCATGTTGTCAGGTTTGGTTCATGTTGTCATGTTTGGTTCATGTTGTCATGTTTGGTTCATGTTGTCATGTTTGGTTCATGTTTTCATGTTTGGTTCATGTTGTCATGTTTGGTTCATGTTGTCATGTTTGGTTCATGTTTTCATGTTTGGTTCATGTTGTCACGTTTGGTTTGTGTTGTCATGTTTGGTTCATGTTGTCATGTTTGGTTCATGTTGTCATGTTTGGTTCGTGTTGTCATGTTTGGTTCGTGTTGTCATGTTTGGTTCATGTTTTCATGTTTGGTTCATGTTGTCATGTTTGGTTTGTGTTGTCATGTTTGGTTCATGTTGTCATGTTTGGTTCATGTTGTCATGTTTGGTTCATGTTGTCATGTTGTTACTGTATTTGCTGCTGAGGTTACCGAGGTTGGAACGTTGTAGCCATAGTGATGGAACATCCCATTGAAAGGGTCTAGCTATATTGTGTTTGTGTGTGACAGAAGGCTGAATCTGGCTTTCCTCCATGATGCAAATAACACATTTCCTAACAACTTTTTTAAATGGTTTTTTAGACTGCCTGCTCAAGTGGTCACAGACATGCGCACACTTGCTCCTCCAGCAAAGAGCTCCAGAGAGTTGAGCTTCCTCTTCCCCAAGTTACCAGAGGAAGACGCAGGACTGACGCAGGACTCATAAAGCAAGGAAGACCAATGTGTCCAGTGTGCATTATTATCAGGCTGTATTCTTGTTATATGTGGCATTCCTCTGCCGTGTGTGACGTTTATAGTCTGTAGAGATTTGTGTATGATGCAAATGGCACAAGTCCAACTTTTTCCTGTTTTGTTTCCGTAGGTCAAGACCATGCATGCCGACTCCTCAAGTTGACGTCTATACAACAACAGATCATAGCTGCTGTGCAGCACTGGCAGCTATAATAGCTCATAAGACATAGAACACAGCAAAATAGGCTTTATAGGATCAGACTGACTGATGGTCCCGTTATTTAGCCTGCTTGTTCTGAGCACAATAGACTGACGAGTGCTGATTCATGATGTGTGAATGAATGACCAATTGCTTTCCCTGATCAAAAGATACACAAATACTAAATGTCTCACCTGAAAAATCATTGAGATCTTTTCTGAGGTGAGATCGTCCGCTCTCAACCCCAGTCGTTTCCCCCCCCCTGAAGATGATGTAGTTGGACTCCATAACGCTGTCGGGTGGGTAGCGATCAATGCCAGTTCTAATGCCAGTTTGTCTCTCTCTGAGGTGAGTCTCTGTTTTCATGTTTGGGCTCATCGAGGCTATGAGCCGCCTGTTAGCAGGGCTAGCTCTTTTGGGGGAAGCTCCGCTTGGTCTGCCAAGGCAGGGCTCGCCAACGCCGTCCACGCCAGCCAGATGGAGTCCTTGCCCAAGACTTATCAAGATTACACATTACTTCTATCATGTTGTCACCCAAGAGATTTGATGTCAAGTCACACTATGTTGGTTGCACATTCACACACTGAATGTTCCCCTTCATTAAATGATCAATCTAATCCCGTTCTCAGAGAATTCCTTACAAATAGAAAGGTCATATAAAACGAAATGAAAAAAATCTGAACTTTTAAAATAAAATGCAGGAATCAAACAGGAATAAAAGTGACAGTGCAGTGTATGAATAAATAATTATTTGATTTCATAAAAAGCAGCGGCAAAAATAAAAGTCTTCAGTCTTGATTTAAAAGAACTGAGAGTTGCAGCAGACCTGCAGTTTTCTGGAAGTTTGTTCCAGATATGTGGAGCATAAAAACTGAACGCTGCTTCTCCATGTTTTGTTTGAACTCTGGGGACAGAAAGCAGGCCTGTGCCAGACGACCTGAGAGGTCTGGATGGTTCATAACGCAGCAGCAGATCAGAAATATAGTTTGGCCCTAAACCACTCTTTAAAACCAACAGCAGTATTTTAAAGTCAATGAAAAGCCCAAGAGACCCCCAGGCGGGCTGTGTGTGTGTGATTAGGTTCCCTCCCGTATCACCCTGTGGTTAACCATCCACAGGCGTCTGCTGTCACCTGGCCTCTCTCTCCAACACAGGCCTGTCAAAAATCACCCCATCTCAGTAGGGAGATGCCATTTTCTGATCTCTCTTTCCTTGACCACACAGAACTGTATTTGCACAGACAATGATGAATGGTGTTCAAGACAACTCAAAGTCATGAAGCTTTTCACAAGCTTTTGATGATGAGTGTTTAGATACTGGTTGGCTTCTTGGACTTGAATTAGTGAACTGCTGCACTGGCAATTACTAACACATTAGTCACTTTCAGCTCTTTTGATTCGGTAATGAATGGTATTCATACGTCAAATTAGATTTTTTAAAATGTTAATTCCAAGGAGATTAGTTCTTCGGCAATTGTTCCATAAAAGACTAAACGAATTGGGTGTATTGTGTCAGGTGCTGTCAAGAACATAGAGGAACAGAGAAATAAAGAAAGTAGAAATGGTGCTCAGAGAGCACGGACCCCCACCCCTGAATGCAGGCTCTGTGGGCGCCACAATTGAATGGGTTCTAAATTGGCCCTTGTCAATCCTCCACCAAGTTTCATGAAAAGCAGTCTGGCGGTTTTTGTGTAATCTTAGTACAAAGAATGAACCTGATCCTTCTCTACTCTCGCCGGACCGTTTGCACTATGTGGAGGTTCTTGGCTCTGTGAGCTGCTTCCTGGCCTGGCTGCTGCTTGAGTGTCTGGGCTATTGTTGAAGATTAATTAATAGAGTGATCACTGTTGTCTGTGTGTGGGTGTGTGGGTGGGTGGCTGCATGGGCAATTAATTACACCATAGCTCGAAAACAAATAACCATATTGTAAAAGCGCTTTGTGCATCCGTGCTGTGAAACGCGCTATATAAATAAAACTTACTTACTTACTTACTTACTATGATGTTCATACTTGGTATATATGTTCTGCCCAAGGTACCCTGGACCTTATTATATTTTGTACCGGTTTAAAATAAAATATGAATTGAATACTGTAAGATCCATTCATATCGAAATGAGGCCATGCCCTTTCAGTCGTGCCAAATCTACGCGTCTGCCTGACAAAAATTCAAAACATCCGCCTCCAACTGCTTGTGCTAGCTAGCTCACGTTAGCTTTACTGGATACTAAAAATGCACGACCACAGAACTCGTCTTATATAGCCTAGGCCGGTTTTTAGTTTAGGATTTTTGCCATCTTGTAATAGCGGACCGCTAGCCTAGCATCACCAGACCCTATTCACTATTCACACATGCGGAGAGAAACAGAATGTGAGCTCACGTCATCAGGATGGCGTTGCCAGCCTAGGGGGTCGCAGAGAGAGGCTACGGTTATTTGGGGGTCCCTGGCATGGAAACGTTTGGGAACCCCTGTCTTAGTTAATACAATATTGATCTAGGAAAAGCAGTTTTTTGTTCATGTGTGGTATTTATTCCATTTTGGAGTCTCTTGTGACCTCAACAAGGAAGTGATTTGGCATGTCAGCATGAATTTGGGATGTTTAGGATCAATCTATAATTGTTGGTTTTGGTTTTTCTTTTCAGCGAATATCTTAGTTAATATGAGTTTGATTGATCTAGGAAAGCAGTCTTGGATTTGTTTTTGTTAATCTATGATATCTATTCATTTTCACAATTGCTCTAGCGCGAGGAAGGGAACGCCTCCAGCCAGCGTTAGACAGGAAATCCCCTGTTGGTGATAACAATGTAGCTTACTTTGTACCTCAAAATGTCCTCTAAACAATTCCAGTTTTCAAATCTAACAGCATTATGTCAGTTTTAAATTGGGTTGCACATTTTTATGATAGTGCTGCTGTTTGGAATCCTCTGATTGGGGCTGAATTACTGATGTACAGTAACGGCTACTGTCATAGACATGTTGAATATAACGCTCACACAATGACGCGGCATCGCCAAGCAACATTTTCATGGTGAGACTTAACAGAATGAATAGTGATGATTTGAGGTCACTAAATATGCACAAAACAAGCTGAATATATGAATGTAGACTCTATGATATGTAATTGTAGGAGAGTTGGTTACTCTTCTGTTGCAGTTTAAAATGTTGCTAGCACAAGGCAGAAATCAGTCTTGTTGCAGCGTATCTTGGCGTTAATACATGGTAAAATGGTAAATGGACTGCACTTATATAGCACTTTTCCCCCTTAGCGGCACTCAAAGCACTTTACAATAGTACAATAGAATTTAGAAAGGTAAGTGTAGAGCCTAGCAAAGCACACCTGTCCTCGGCAGCCATCTTGAAAACCATAAATTAAAAAATGCATGTACTAGTTAACTTTTAATGTGTCATTTAAATGAGCTACACTCTGTGGAAAGCTGCAGGTAATTAATAATGATGTTCAAGTTTGACCCATTATAAATATAACATGCCTGCTGGTGTTGACATTCTCCCCTGGTTGGGCTGGGATGTGGCGTTGTCCACGGCAACGCCATTAAACACTTGAGGCACTACAAATGAAGCACAAGTCCTAAAATACAATCCTTGCAGCATGCTAAGAATTATTATTAATGTTAAAACAGACTATGATTATTCAGTGGCAATTTGTGTCCAGATGCTGTTTGACTAAATGAAGCTCATTGTCACGGTAATGACATGGCTGTTTTCCTACGGAGAAGGGTTCTATCAGACATGTAGAGGTAGGATGAGCCTCATTCTCTATACCCAGATCGTATTGCTACCTAATGGCCACCAACTGGCCATTTTGGGCATACAGTATTTGTGCAATGCACATCTACCCTAGCAATCTCGGTTTGTTATACAATTCCTCCTGCCTCTCGCTGTGTTCAGTCTAATAGCGTTCATTCCTCACCCTGCAGTACGTTGGAGTCAATCCCTGGCTCATGGAAATAAAGCTGTGCAAAAAGGATCGTTTCATATCCCTTTCAGAGCAGTGGCCACACAAACCCCCCCTTTCTCATGTATGATTGGTGCTTTGAAACTGACTATCCGAGGGGCAATACACCAATCTCTCTTCATCTCTCACATTATATCACCATATGAACATCTATCTCTAGCCATGTTTCCATCCACTCGTCAATCGAATTGTGTGAGGATCGCTAAAAATATGAATGCGAATAAAGCCGGTGAACGTGCGTTTCCATCTAGAGCTTTAAATCGGATAAAGCATTTATCAAAAAAGACTTTTATCGAACAAGAGAAAATCCGATGAGATCGACAGTACAAACTTTTTGTTGATTTTCATGATTTTTAATCGAATTTTACAGAATTTGCATTTTGAAAGGCATTCCGCCGGTGTATCTGTGTAGATATACTTGCCCCTGGGGCAAATGGGCAGACGGATGTAAAAAACAAGCTTCGACTGGATCATCTGACTGGGTGTGATGTTTTCTGCTGATCCATCATATATATGTACAAGTCGGTTTCCTTCGCTTGGATTATAACAGCATAAACACACTGGGAGAGGAAGACTAGAATATAGAAGAAGAATCAATAAAGCATCTGATCCATTATGAGCACAGACAGGTTTCACAGATTGATGCGACCCACGCTTAGTATGGACACCAGTCATTTAAAGATGAATCACAGCGTAGACCGACCCACACCCCCACAAACAACACTCTCTCCTTCACACACACGCACTCTCTCTCTCTTTCTCTCTCTCTCACACACACACACACACTAATCTCCCTCACACACACACACGCACATACACTCTCTCTCACACACACACACATGCACAAACGGACACAGGACAGCTGCTGGTTCAGGTAAACATCCTTCCCAGTGGCTCGTGGAAAGAGATTAGTCTCCTCTGCCATCTCTCCATCCAGGAAAGAGAGACAGGGAGACAGAGAGGGAGAGAGAGAGAGAGAGAGAGAAAGAGAGACAGAGAGAGAGACAGAGAGAGAGAAAGAGAGACAGAGAGAGAGACAGAGAGAGACAGAGAGACACAGAGAGAGAGAGAGACAGAGAGAGGGAGAGACAGAGAGAGAGAGAGACAGGGAGACAGAGAGAGAGAGAAAGACAGAGAGAGAGAGACAGAGAGAGAGAGACAGAGAGAGAGAGAGACAGAGAGAGAGAGACAGAGAGAGAGAGACAGAGAGAGAGAGAGAGGGACAGGGAGACAGAGAGGACCTCAGACGACCAGACTCTCATATCTTACCTTCCCATTAGCAGTAAAGGAACAGGGGGTAATTCCCTTCTCATTAGCAGTAAAGGAACACGTGGTAATTCCCTTCTCATTAGCAGTAAAGGAACAGGGGGTAATTCCTGCGCTGGAGTGGCGGTCCTGCTCTGAGCCCAAAGGGATGAGATGTGTGTTTGACTGCTGCTAAAAACCTTCAATAGGGCAGCACACCGCTGGGAAGCAGTGCACGGTAATTGTTAAACTAAAGCGTGCACGTGCGAGCGTGTGTCTTGACATTTATTTGAGGTGGATATGGGTTATGTTTTTCTGTGTTTGTGTAGCTACTATATGTGTATGCTGTTTATCACCAAAGTAAACAAGATGAATCGGAATAAACTACATAAAAAAAAAACATCCATGGATGTGATACACAAACACTCAGCCAATTAGCTGTGCACGGCCCCAGCAGTAAACGGGAGGTTCTGGGGGCCCCCGAGATCGCTGCCTGCTGCAGACATCAGAGGTACGGCATCAAGGAGATCTGGGATTCAAGTCCAGCCACTGGATACGCTGGCTCTGCCTGCAACAGAGCACTGGCACAGGGTGGATCGGTATCTACAAACACACACACACACACACACACACATACACACACATACACACATAATACACGTTGTGGCATCCTCCCTGGGGCCGTGAGCCATGAGGCTACCTCCAGGACGCACAGGCCCAAGCCCTGCCGTGCGTACAGCCAGCCGTCAGCACCACGGAAAGCGCCAGGCAGGTGGAGCACGGCCCAGACAAATTCAGCACCACGGCCAGCGAGGCCAGGTGTTCAACGGGGTTTACCGCCTCTTCATAGACGCCCAGGCAACCCTGTACCCCAGCTGCAGAACATGCCGGAATAGGGCCGGCCGAGAGAACACCAGCTGGAGACAACTGGGAAATGAGGATTTTTATGATTAATAATCTTACTTGGTTTAGTTTAGATTTCAAAGAACACGCTGAGTGGTCGGTCAAGCTGGTTTCAAGCAAAGACAATAGTTTTATTCTGTTACGAGTCTACAGATTCGGACTCTAGCACAGGAAGTGAATCCAGGCTGAGTGAGTCACTTGAGGACGAGGTCGATAGGTTATAACGTGAAAAAGGAAGTGACAGTTTCAGGATGAAGAGGACAGGGAAGTGATGTCACACGGGAATAATTTTGTAGTTTTAACAGACTGATCTATGAGAACGAACTACAAAGTTAGAACAACAGTCAAGTAGGAAAAACAGAAAAACTATTTTTGGAGTGAACACATGGGTGATGACTTGAAATTACATTAACAGGGTGTGCTTATGATACTCAACCAAACCCTGATTGGCAAAGTTACTGATGTTATTTTTCTTGTCATCGTCAGGAACTGACACCTGAAGACTGGCCCGCTCCCCACAAGCTCCCTGGTGACCTGGAAGGAACACGAGCGTTGCCACGGGAGATAATTATTTTGCGTTGCCTTTTTTCCACTTCGCCTTAATTCTGTTTAAATAAATGCGCCGAGGCGTGGAATCGCTACTCGTCTGGACATTGTTTGCTGTGCTCCACCCCTCTTACCCGACTCTGTTTCCCTAGGTTACAACACGGACACACACATGCGTGCACACACACACACAAAAATAATCATCTTGGTTATTATTAATGCATTAGATTAACAAACAGTGTTTATCACGCAGTTGGAGGGAAGAGATGGAATGCATTCTGGGAAGGAATGGTGGAGAGATGTGAGAGGAGGGGGGTACTCCCTGTGTGCACACGTGTGTGTGTGAGTGTGTGTGTGTGTGTGTGTGGGTGTGTGTGTGCATGCTGATGTGTGTGTCTGAGAGAGAGTGAACGCGTGAGAAATAAGATGAACGATTTGGATGGTAGATTGTGCGCTCGTCCGTTAATCACATCTCCGCCATCCTCCGCGCCTCTTTCTGGAAGCGCCCGTCCTCTGACAGCTAAATAACGCCGGCGTGTTCTTCATGGCTTAATTATACACACTGCACTGAGCACTGCCTGCCAAGAGACGCGGACTGTCTAGAGATATTCTCTCATCTGTAACTCTACTTCTGTCAGTTCAGCCAAAACGCTGGCACCACACCAGACTGGCCAGACAAGTGTCCTCCCCAACGACCTTGTCACCCCAGGCAGAACGTAGAATCACCGCCACGCTAATGCTATCATTACCGTTGTTAATGCGACATGACACCAGCCATTTCCACGCGCGACGATCGCCCTCCCCGTCGATGACTAATAACTTTACATCGTTGTAATAGCCGTGCGTCCACAGCTGGTTGGCTGGGTAGTCAAGTGTTTACATTTGGACCACAGAGATTTGGTGTGACATGGTAGGGACCACAGAGATGAGGTGTGACATGGCAGGGACATCCCTCATGGGGTTAGAGGTGTGTGTCCTGGCAATTCAGACGGTTTTTCAATGAGGTCTGCGCTTTGAGCTAGTCTTGTCTTTGAGCTAGTCTAGTCTTTGAGCTAGTCTAGTCTTTGAGCTAGTCTAGTCTTTGAGCTAGTCTTGTCTTTGAGCTAGTCTAGTCTTTGAGCTAGTCTTGTCTTTGAGCTAGTCTAGTCTTTGAGCTAGTCTTGTATTTGAACTAGTCTTGTCTTTGAGCTAGTCTTGTCTTTGAGCTAGTCTAGTCTTTGAGCTAGTCTAGTCTTTGAGCTAGTCTTGTCTTTGAGCTAGTCTTGTCTTTGAGCTAGTCTTGTCTTTGAGCTAGTCTAGTCTTTGAGCTAGTCTTGTCTTTGAGCTAGTCTTGTCTTTGAGCTAGTCTTGTCATTGAGCGAGTCTTGTCTTTGAGCTAGTCTAGTCTTTGAGCTAGTCTTGTCTTTGAGCTAGTCTAGTCTTTGAACTAGTCTTGTCTTTGAGCTAGTCTTGTCTTTGAGCTAGTCTTGTATTTGAACTAGTCTTGTCTTTGAGCTAGTCTAGTCTTTGAGCTATAGTCTTGTCTTTGAGCTAGTCTTGTATTTGAACTAGTCTTGTCTTTGAGCTAGTCTTGTCTTTGAGCTATAGTCTTGTCTTTGAGCTAGTCTTGTCTTTGAGCTAGTCTTGTCTTTGAGCTAGTCTTGTATTTGAACTAGTCTTGTCTTTGAGCTAGTCTTGTCTTTGAGCTATAGTCTTGTCTTTGAGCTAGTCTTGTATTTGAACTAGTCTTGTCTTTGAGCTAGTCTAGTCTTTGAGCTATAGTCTTGTCTTTGAGCTAGTCTTGTATTTGAACTAGTCTTGTCTTTGAGCTAGTCTTGTCTTTGAGCTAGTCTTGTCTTTGATCTAGTCTAGTCTTTGAGTGAGTCTTGTCTTTGAGCTAGTCTTGTCTTTGAGCTAGTCTTGTCTTTGAGCTAGTCTTGTCTTTGAGCTAGTTTTTATAGTTAACATTTGTTGTCATTGTTATAGCGGTTGTTATTGTTGTTTTTTTGTTGTCGTTGTGTATCGTAACCTTTATGTTTAGTTGTGTATCGTAACCTTCATGTATTTTTTTTCAGGAAACTGTGTTGCTGCCACTCTTGGCCAGGAGTCTCTTGTAAAAGAGATTTTAATCTCAATTAGTTTTTAACCTGGTTAAATAAAGGTATATATATATATAGAGAGAGAGAGAGGTCCCAACCAGGTGAAATGTCGTTATATGCATCAAATATTTAAAACTCTCCCCCCCAAAAAAACACAAAAACAGGAAGTGAAAACAAGAAGAGACTTGTTCAGTCATGTCTACAGTAGTTTTCTGTACAGGGACAGTTTGTTCTGTTTCTGTCTGATAAAGCGACAGTGAGGTTGACCTTGAGACATTTTTATAGAGACAGTATTAGAGAGGGCCGGCCAAGCTCCGCTTTTAAAGGCCGACCTCCCCAAGGTCCCCCCCCGCTGGCCGACCTCGGGGTTATTACAGGGATAAATCCAACCTTCACACTAAGTCCCATCCACACACACACACACACACACACACACACACACACACACACACGCAAGAGCCAGCTGTCTCCCGGAAAGGATACGGAGTTAAGTTGGAAAGGGGCTCAAGTCTAGGCGTGTTACATGTCTCAGTACATGTGTGTGTGTGTGTGTGTGTGTGTGTGTGTGTGTGTGTGTGTGTGTGTGTGTGTGTGTGTGTGTGTGTGTGTGTGTGTGTGTGAGAGATGAACAAGATGAGAAAGACAATTGAGACCTAGAAACCGTCCCTAATTCCGCGTGCGCTGCTGTCATATATACTGTAGTGACCTCAGAGATGGGCTGGAGTCACATGGTTGAGTTTGGACACGCCTCGGCCCTTTGATGTGAAGGCTGTGATATAGAGGTTGGCAGAGACGTCCACGGATAGCTTAGCGTATTAAATTCTGCCGTGGCGGGTGAGGGGGTGAGGGAGAGGACAGAGCGGTTGGCAGCTCGGCTCCCTAAACGCCCTCGCATTCACATTCAGGGTGTGACGGCGTCGTCGTCGTTCCGGGGTTTAAAACCCGTTGTGTGGTGACAGATTAATAATGTGTCCCTGGCATCTGGCTACGTATGTCCGGACTGGGCTGTTCTGGGATCAGCGCTCTGAGAGGATGTTACATTGGTAGGGGTAGACTGGGCTGTTCTGGGATCAGCCCTCTGAGAGGATGTTATTAGCAGGGGTAGACTGGGCTGTTCTGGGATCAGCCCTCTGAGAGGATGTTATTAGCAGGGGTAGACTGGGCTGTTCTGGGATCAGCCCTCTGAGAGGATGGTATTAGCAGGGGTAGACTGGGCTGTTCTGGGATCAGCCCTCTGAGAGGATGTTATTAGCAGGGGTAGACTGGGCTGTTCTGGGATCAGCGCTCTGAGAGGATGTTATTAGCAGGGGTAGACTGGGCTGTTCTGGGATCAGCCCTCTGAGGGGATGTTATTAGCAGGGGTAGACTGTTGTGACAATAGATATGATATAGGAATCCTGTCAAAATGTTTTAAATGAAAACTTTAGAAATGTGTGATGCCTGGAAGATGGCAAAGTCAGACAAACCAACCATGATTGGCTTTTTAGTTCCGAGACATCAATCTGTCACATGCCACACAGAACTAAAAGAGGAAAGGTTGGACAAGGATAATCCAACGATAAAACTTAAGAAATATGGAGAGGTGTAGCACCTGGACTATGCATTAGGCATGCTAATATCGTCCTGAAGCCAGCTTTTGTATCTATACTAATTGCGATGTGTAGTGTGTAGTGTGTGTGTGTGTGTGTGTGTGTGTGTGTGTGTGTGTGTGTGTGGGTTGGAAGTATAATCGTATAATCAAGGTCACACATCCATTATGACCAAAATCCAGTTCACATTGAAGTGTAAATTAAGCTGTCACTTGCTGAAGTTTGACACTTAGCGGCGGTTCTGTCATTTTTAAGTGTTGCAGAAGGTGAAACTGGATTCAGCAACACTTGATAGACTCATCTGGAACTGTAATTAGTCTTGGTTTCTTTTCTTTACAAGTGGTTTCTGCAGTAAGCCTTGGTTTTTGAAGACACCAGCTGAATGGTGTTAAGCCAGACAGCTCCATTAGTCAAACAGCTTGACTGGACTTCCATGTACAGACAGACAGCACATCTATTGTTCTTTTTGTTCCTGGCTGGTGCTCCTGATGTGCAAGAGGAATGATGATTTATTTTGGAATAAATACATTTATTACCTCCAGGGGCCTTCCACAAAATCACCCCCCCCCCCTAACAAATTACAGATTTTCAAAGGCACTCTCTCCACCCTGGGTGGTCAGTTCCAACCCCCCCCCCCCTCACACACACACACACACACACACACACACCTCTGCCCAGGACGGCGTCTAGGACGGCTACAACACACTGTTAGCTTCTTGCTAGGTGGTATAGCATGCTAGGAGGGACTAGATACTATTTGATGAGTATTAGGACCGAAATAATAATAATAATAATAATAGTAATAATGTAGAGAGCTAAAGAGCCCCCATTCAGCTAACCCCGGTGTGGGAGAATATTTCTATATTAGAGATAGGCCTGCTGATCAAGTGTGTATCCGTGGTTACCATAGGTGGGAGATGTTTTTTGATGCTGAAGGTCATCCTTCAGAATAGATCACGCATGGTTAGTTTTAGGTCAGAATACATCAGCATTGTCATGATTGAACTTAACGTTTTGTGAAAGAGGAACACTTTGATTACATTTCTGACTGCGTTCCCATAGGTTACTGTATGTCACATACCCTGTTAAATATACAGGTATGAGAAAATACCAACATGCACGCTCTCAATGTCGTGGTGCTGGGAGCAAATCTCCTTCAAAGTTTAAAATGAAGAATGACACACTCCCACACACACTTTTTATCTGCTTTTAATCTGCCAACGTTTCGGTTTGACCTTCATCAGAACAGATTTTTATCAAATTAAATATTCAGGTATGGACATACACCCATACCAAGGTAACTATGGAGACGGTGTAAGCAAGCCAGGTAGATTCTGAAATGTATTTAATAATATATTATATATGTAATTAGGATTCTGCCAGTAAAGGTTAATTGATAACTTCAGGATGTTGAGAAGATGTGATTAGATGGTGCAGGATCATTCTTGTCTGCGCCAAACTCAATAAAGGGAGAGGATTGTGTTTGCTTGTGACGCTTCAGAATCATCGACTGAGTTTAATTGTCAGTAAACTTTCAAGATCTATTGAACTCTGTATTCCAGTGATTTCTTCTTATCAGTAAATACATAATACAGATGGAGCGTGCAAATCTGCAAATCTGACCCTTCAGGGTGAATAAATTAAAGATGGAATCATTTATTTTATTCCCATTTTATCAAAACTAATTAAAACCTTGATATCAGATTGTTTCATTGAGCTATAGTCTATATAAAGCCTTCTTCAATGACTCACCCCTACCGGTCGCATGTCTTGTTGTCCAGTATTTCCGCCTGTGTTGTCAGATTACGACCCGTAAATTTGCTCCGCCCCCTTTGCCTTAAGAAGGCCAAGTTTGCAAAACAAACTTTTTTATTGTTTTTGCATGTGCATTGAGTCTCTGATGGGCCAACTAACACAAAAAGCATGAAGTGAAACAACCCATTCATTTTGTTGTGGTCAGCCGAAATGAAAACGTTAGAAAAAAAGTCAGTCCAAGCCATTCAAATCTCCCGTGTCACTCTACGTAAGTCACGTTCGGGGACCCCGCTAGCTAGCATAATGTCTTCGCACGGAAAATGCTCTGTTCTTGGATGTACTAAGCAGCACAGATCGTCTCCCAAGCTCAAAGGACAGCAGAGCCGAGTGGATACATTTTATTTTTGATGACAACGTTCCCGCTGAAATTGGCAAAACACTGCCAGTGTGTGCTAGACATTTTTTAACCAATTGCTTTTCCAACCTGGGTCAGTACAACGCAGGATTTTCAGATGAACTCTTTCTGTATGATCAAGCAATACCACCTGTTCGTGGAAATTATGCAGAAATTGTAAGTTATTATGCTGTGTTTTTTTGGATATTGTACTAACGCTAGCTAGCTAACACGAACAAACTCCCCTTTTGCCTTAACCCAGATGCTCGTCTCATCATATGTTAGAGTAACGTTAGTGGAAGTAAACTGGTAGACTTCTGGTTCATCGAGCGGTCATTAAAAATGATCAAATGTTAAGAAGTGGACATAATTGGATTCCCCCTCAGCCTACAGAATCTAACTTTTATGGTTTGTAGTCGAATGGTGTCATATAGCCGGGTGGTGTCTAGCTAGCGAATGTAGCTAGAGGTAACAGCATGCAACCGTGGAGATAATAACATGGCTACTAACGCTATCATGTTTAATCAACTTTTTTTCAACTGTGTTTTAGATTTTTGTAGTCTATCTGGATATCAAAACGACAAAAAACAAAACAAGGGACAAGCTTTGTCACTCCTCCTCCCTAGCCCTGGCTGCCTCCTCTCTCCCCCTGGCCTCCTCTTCTCTTCTCTCCTCCTGGTCTCCTGGTACCTCTCCTCATCCCTAGCCCTGGCTGCCTCCTCTCTCCTCCTGGCCTCCTCTTCTCATCTCTCTTCTCTCCTCCTGCTCTCCTGGTACCTCTCCTCATCCCTAGCCCTGGCTGCCTCCTCTCTCCTCCTAGCCTCCTCATACCTTTGCTCCTCTAGTGCCTGCTGTCTTGCCTCTCTCTTCTCCGTCTCTCTAAGGTACTCCAGTACCTGGCTACTGGACTGACCTCCCTCCCTCCTTCTCTTTCAGACAGCAGGACACTCGTCCTCCACAGGGATCAGACACAGAGGGAGTTGAGACTTGCTGATGAAATTAGCACTGGTGGGGTGATGGATGGCTTACTGCCCAATGCAGCATCCATCACCCCGTACCATTTCCAGGAGGCTGCTGTTGCCTCCCCTCCCTCTGTGCTGACCCCTGTTTTAGGACACTTCAAATCCTGCAAATTAGATGACAGGAGAAGTTAATGACACTAAAGCATAGTAAATGGCTTATCGAAGGCATACACACAACACTGGTGACTGACTTTGTATTTTTGTTTGAGGTTGTCCCATTTCTTTTTAATGGTGGCTGGTGTCACCGTCCCCTCCAAGCCAAGCTCGACCACAAACATCCTAAGGGGACAAGGAACATGCCCAGCAATGCAGATGCTCCTTTCATCACATTTCGTAAAATAGGGTCAAGTGTTACTCACTCAAACCCCTTTATCGCTGCATTCCTCTTCCCAGTGAACAGCTCCTCCTTCTCCATCCTCCACTGGATGAGTCTCTCAGTATGTTCATCTGTCCCTAACAAATTAATGATGTTTTCCAGTGAGACAAAGCAGTTGACCGACTAGTACTTCAACTACCTAGTTAACGTTAGCTGACTGACGTCCTGGATAGGCTCGTGCATTATCAGCAGACTATTTTCTGGTGAGCTGAATTGGTATGTCGTACCTTTCATAGCTAGCTATACTGACTTGGCTTGCATTCTGCTTTTTGGCAAATTTGACAGAAGAGTGAGAGGTAACGTTGTTAACTTCAGTGCATCACATAGCTAGCTAGCTAACTAGCTGGGTAGTTGATTTTACAGAAGTAAGTGACGCTAGTAGCTACCACTATAGATACCACTAGGCCACTGGCTGAACCCTAACCCTAACCCACTATAGATACCACTAGGCCACTGGCTGAACCCTAACCCTAACCCACTATAGATACCACTAGGCCACTGGCTGAGGTTATAGGTTTACATTTGCGCTCATTTATCCACTTAGCTTCGTGCAGCAATAGTATCTTTTAATGTTTCAATTATACACACGACGCGAGTCGCTACAAATTTGTAGTTACTGTACTTATACTTGAATGCGCTGCCACTGCCGCTTGCTGTTGCACTATAGGATTGTGGGTAGTGTATTTTTTCTGTATGAACAGCAGTAGTTTGAGGGGACAAAATGGGGACGGACGTCAAAATACTGTCAAAAATTCAGTTTTTGAGATAAAATTCTGGAAAGAATCACACTACATCTACCATGTCATAGTAGCTGCATCAGTAAACACAGTCAAACATTTTGATCCACCTTCAGGACTATCGGCCCATAATGCCAGTTGAGGAGTCCTGGCATAGGATTGGACCTATGTGCAACGTTTGGTGATTTTTCATGCAGAAGAAGAAGAAGAAGAAGAATGGTAAATAAACTGCACTTATATAGTGCTTTTATCCAAAGCGCTTTACAATGAAGGCCTCTCATTCATCCATTCACGGCAGCTGTCATGCAAGGCGCTAGTCTGCTCATTGGGAGCAATTTGGGGTTCAGTATCTTGCCCAAGGACACCTCGACATAGTCAGGAGGAGCCGGGATTCGAACGGGCGACCCTACGATCATTGGACGACCCACTCCACCTCCTGAGCTCTACAGCCACCCCTATACAAGAAGAGGAAGAAGAATACTGGAAATACAAGAGGGATCGGCAGCAGACCGGATCAATGCTTAGAGGGACGGGCAGCAGACCGGATCAGTACTTATGGCCAGAAGAGAGGACAATCAGTTCTATTTGGAGCGTGTGTAGTGGGGAGGTTTGCTAAACCTCAAAGCTCTCTTCTATTTAAAGAAGACAGTCATCATATCATCTGTCAATGAGGCTGTCAGTGAGTCCAGTGACTGGACATTAGAAGGCGAGGAACATCAAGGAACATCGAGGAACATCAAGGAACATCAAGGAACCTTGAGCAGATGGATAGTGGTGAGCAACACTGTTCTTCCAACCTCTCAAGAGGGGTTTTTCTGCATGTAATGACTGTGAGAGGAACCAACTGCGAGCCGCCATCCACCATCCTCTCTCCCCGATGCCAAGTTCTCCTCGTCATATTCCTCTTCTCGTTCCTATAGCAATCTTTTTCTTTTAATACATCCATGCTGGCAATGATTTTGGTACATGTGCTGTCGCCACCCTGTTCCGCCAAAATGACTTGGCCTGCTTAGTGCTTAGGGTTCCAACTGGTTTGAAGAAAAATAAATAAATGTGACTGTCTTTTTGACATTTTACCACTTAGCTCATGACATAGCCTAATAAAAACTCTCGCTTCAGGAGTCGGTGTCACTGTGTGACCTGAGGGATTGACGTCTGTCGCGTCTCTCATGCATCCAAAATAGGCGATTTACAATTAACTTCAATGGGAAATAAAATAATGACATAAATGATAACATTAAATGTGACACACAATTTATTTCTGATATGTTGATAATTACAAACACGGTGCCGGAGCCAATCAAATAGGTCCCATCTCAATTTTCCGTCCGATACCTCCCATCATACTCAAACCCCATTGAGGCGTGTTTTTTTTCCCCAGCATGGCGGTGGGAGGTCAAAATGACCCTCATTCAAACCATGGAGGAGGCTGTGGGATGGATTCACCATTCAGAAAGATTCTTCCCTCGCTGTCTTGTTCCAGAGTACACAGGCTGTGAAATGGCTAGTGCTACGGCCAGATCCAGCTAGGCAAAGAGATGCTGCTTCCATTAGTTTATTGTTTTGTCTCCACAAATGTTTTTGCTGTGTTGTATGTGCAATATTCTTTTTGCAATATGTTGTTTTTCAGGGCAAAATACTTGGCTTGCATGGATGTATTGACTGATTTTACAATATGGAGAGATAGTGTAAATATTTTCATCAGTGTGCAGTACTGGTCTTGTGTGTTTGGTCAAAATATCAATGTACCTTAGTCTAACAAAATATTTTTTTTTTTTTAGCCTGAGCACAGCAGTGTGTAGTGTGTTCAAACAGAATCAGATCATATGAAATGTGTGTTTCTTATTAATTATTGTATAGTTTTGAGGGAAGTGTTTCATTTTGCACAATATCCTCTACTTGTGTGTGTGGTTGTGATATAATGGTACCGATACTTATAGTCCTCGGCTTTTCATACTGTAGTTAGCCCAACTAGCGCTAAAAGCATTCTTAGAATCATCTTAGCTCCTGGCTAATGGAGCTGTGCTTTCATACTGGCACAATCTTGGCATATTGTAAAGTAGGATAACCCTGACTTTAGCCTAGCGCTTGCTGGCCCTGCAGTCTATTTCAGTTTTAAATGAGTCAGTGAGGATTTTTATTTTTTCACAAGGGCTGCAAATGAGAACACTTGATCTCATGGAAGATGGCACTGCAGCAAGCTTTTGTAGACAATGTTGAAACTTCAATTCATTGGCCCTCATTTACTATTATTTACGGGGGCGGCTGTAGCGCAGTTGGTAGAGCGGGTCGTTCAGTGATCGAAGGGTCAGTGGTTCGAATCCCAGCTCAGACTGTCCACATGTCGAAGTGTCCTTGAGCAAGACACCTAACCCCAAATTGCTCCCAATGAGCAGGTTAGCACCTTGCATGGCAGCTACTGTGAATGGGTGAATGAGAGGCCATTGTTAACCGCTTTGAGTGCCGCTAAGGTGGAAAAGCGCTATATAAGTGCAGTCCATTTACCATTTACTGTGAGGCCATGGTAAAAGCAGACAGCAGGCAGGTAAAGCAGGTTCAAAAAGTTTAATTCCAAAATACAAAATAAAAAACCAAGGAACACAGGGAGCAACACACTAACATAGACAATGAACCAACAGAGAACAAAGGAAACAGGAGGGCATATATATATATATACACACACTCTGGGAGAACAATCAAAGAACAATGTACAGGTGTGCAACAGGACTTAACGAGACACAGGTGCAGACAAGGACAGATTCCAAACAAAACACCAACACAAGGGCCGAGGGAACTAGGATATAAGGGAAGGGAACAGGGAATGAGGCTGGACTGGGAATAGGTCTGGGCAGGAAACTAGGGGATACCAGAAGGGGGAGCTAGAGGGGACCAGAGAACTAAAGGAGGGGACTGAGGGGACTAGAACTAGGAACTGGGAACTAGAGAGGGGAGTTTAGAAACATGAGGGGGATAAAAGGAAAGACGAAGAGACCACAGGCACCAGAGGACACTAAAGGGACTAGAACAAAGTGAATCAATCAATCAGGTCAAGTTGGATTTATATAGCGCCCTTCATGATACCCAGAGCGCTTTACAGAGTCCAGTATTCATTCAGACACAGTCATACCGGTGGTGGTCAGATACATCTGTAGCCACAGCTGCCCTGGGGCAGACTGACAGAAGCGTGGCTGCCAATCAGCGCCTACGGCCCCTCCGACCACCACCAACATTCATACGTTGCATGTCTTTATGATGGTGGGGGAAGGCTGTTTGAACGTCCACTAGCCCTCGATATGCCCCCTGCTGTCTGGGATAGCATTGTGAAGACGTGGCAGAGCAGGCAGACACTGTCCACAATGCTTGAAACCTTTCTACCCAGAACTACTCTATCATTGCTAAGCAACAGTACACCTAACAAGGCAGAGTTATTGAGCATCGCCTTTCTTCTCAGATTTTACAGAAGACCTCAAAAATGCGAAGGAATTTAAACACTTTCTTCAAAGTGTTCTCTGAAATGTCTACTTCCTTTGAGAAGTGGCTTTGTAGTGAGGCATGTAGAGAAATAGACAATTGCACTCCAGCGGCAGTCCGAGTCCTGGTCAGTGAGAGCACGAGTGGGGATGGGAGGCTGATGGATGCTTCTAACCAAAGTGTCCTGACTTCGATCCCTTCAAAGTGCAATCCTTTTTGTTGTGCGGATGCTTTCTGTCAATCTAATCCTATACCTAGGAGTGAAATGCCTAATGTATCACATGAGTGTAATGCCAAAACCTAACTTAACCACATGAGTGGAATGACTAACCCTAATTTATCCACATGAGAATAATGCATAACCTTAACTGCACTGCACACACATGGTCATTGAGCACACTTTGTAATGCATTGGTGTAGAGGCCTATTTCTAGTGCCAATTCTTGATTATGGTGACACCCTGTACTGTACATGTCTCGGCCTCTATCCTAAAGTCCCTTGGCCCTATCTATCACAGTGCCTTGAGATTCATCGGAGGTGAAGGGTTTAGAACTCATCATTGGAATATGTAGAGAGTGGGTCGTATGCCCACCTCCCTTGTTCTCTGTAAAGCGCATTGTGTTGCCTCTGGGTATGAAATGCGCTATACAAATAAAGCTTTGATTGATTGATTGATCATTGCATAGCCTATTCTATTCTAAAAAGAATAATCTGTGTGGAGAATTGTTATTTTGAAGACGTACGACTGAGGTAGACAAACGCTTTGTGTTAACTTGATGAAAAACCTGCGAGTCAATATAGCGACGAGAGTTAAAGTGCTGCATGAGAGAGAAGCAAAATTAGAAAGGGAAGAAGAAAAAAGAAGACAAAATTCAGCCATGGATCAGAAGAAAAGCAGTGCTCAGAGAGAAATATGCGTGGCATCTCTGTTGGAGAAGCCGGCTGTGCAGTTCGGGCCTCATTCACTGGGATGATTGAAGAGGAATGGAGTGGAAGAATGGAGGATACAATACGAAGCTTTTCATATGCTGTTAAAGCAAGGTGTTCATTCAGCCTGTCAGACGTCTGCCTGAGGCGAGCAGACAGTGAGCGATGGAAGAGAATGAGACACCTGTGACTGAAATATGAGTCTTCAACATCCATCCATAACACCAGTCTCATCGGTGTGAATGCGGCTGCTGATTGTCCTGCATTCTGTGGGAATTCTCATGAATGGCTGAACTGGCCCTAAGAGTACAATACGCGTGCGTTACTTTACAGTCCGGCCAAGTCGTGGTTCTTCCCCGACACGACTTCCTCTAAGAAATGAGTTGACAGGTGCATCTGGAGATGATGAAACTGCTGACCCACACATTGTGAATAAAGCCGGTGATTAATTACTCATGACTTATAGTTATATGAATCTGAATGTAAATCCACTTCAGGCAGACGAGATGCCTCCCTGGTGTCCAGATGTGTGTTGTAAGAGTTCGTCTGTCTTTTTACAGCCAGAGTCGTTCCATATTCACATCATGAAAACCGCTGCTGGGAATTTTTCCTTTTCATTAAGTTTCTGTAATTATTTTATTTTTTTAAACAAGAGGTTCTTCCTCTGCACATTAATTTAAACACAGGTCCGTGGAGGCGTGTTTAAGCTTTCCTGGAATTAGCCCAATTAACCACGACTGAACAATGATTGCTTAGCCCGTGTACGAGGACTTCTGGGGGCTTCTCTCCTCGGTTTCCTACCATTATTTCTAAATGTCCAACAATATTGAGCATTTGCAGAACATGTGTCCGCTTAGATTATTGATACCGTCATCCACTATGTCTGCAACCATCTCTCAAAGGATCTTTTACAGAACCGACGCCACGTAGTAAAACAAGATGGATGACAGATCCGCACTCCTCCCAGGGAAGGTCCAGTAACAACCCTTTCAGACTCATCCCTGGGAAGGTCTAGTATCAACCCTTTCAGACTCATCCCTGGGAAGGTCTAGTAACAACCCTTTCAGACTCATCCCTGGGAAGGTCTAGTAACAACCCTTTCAGACTCATCCTCTCAGGGAAGGTCCAGTAACAACCCTTTCAGACTCATCCTCTCAGGGAAGGTCTAGTATCAACCCTTTCAGACTCATCCCTGGGAAGGTCCAGTCACAACCCTTTCAGACTCATCCTCTCAGGGAAGGTCCAGTAACAACCCTTTCAGACTCATCCTCTCAGGGAAGGTCTAGTAACAACCCTTTCAGACTCATCCCTGGGAAGGTCCAGTAACAACCCTTTCAGACTCATCCCTGGGAAGGTCCAGTATCAACCCTTTCAGACTCATCCCTGGGAAGGTCCAGTAACAACCCTTTCAGACTCATCCCTGGGAAGGTCTAGTAACAACCCTTTCAGACTCATCCCTGGGAAGGTCCAGTAACAACCCTTTCAGACTCATCCCTGGGAAGGTCCAGTAACAACCCTTTCAGACTCATCCCTGGGAAGGTCCAGTTACAACCCTTTCAGACTCATCCCTGGGAAGGTCCAGTATCAACCCTTTCAGACTCATCCCTGGGAAGGTCCAGTAACAACCCTTTCAGACTCATCCCTGGGAAGGTCCAGTAACAACCCTTTCAGACTCATCCCTGGGAAGGTCTAGTAACAACCCTTTCAGACTCATCCCTGGGAAGGTCCAGTAACAACCCTTTCAGACTCATCCCTGGGAAGGTCCAGTAACAACCCTTTCAGACTCATCCCTGGGAAGGTCCAGTTACAACCCTTTCAGACTCATCCCTGGGAAGGTCCAGTAACAACCCTTTCAGACTCATCCCTGGGAAGGTCCAATAACAACCCTTTCAGACTCATCCCTGGGAAGGTCCAGTAACAACCCTTTCAGACTCATCCCTGGGAAGGTCCAGGAACAACCCTTTCAGACTCATCCCTGGGAAGGTCCAGTAACAACCCTTTCAGACTCATCCCTGGGAAGGTCTAGTAACAACCCTTTCAGACTCATCCCTGGGAAGGTCTAGTATCAACCCTTTCAGACTCATCCCTGGGAAGGTCCAGTATCAACCCTTTCAGACTCATCCCTGGGAAGGTCCAGTAACAACCCTTTCAGACTCATCCCTGGGAAGGTCCAGTATCAACCCTTTCAGACTCATCCCTGGGAAGGTCCAGGAACAACCCTTTCAGACTCATCCCTGGGAAGGTCTAGTAACAACCCTTTCAGACTCATCCCTGAGAAGGTCTAGTAACGACCCTTTCAGACTCATCCCTGGGAAGGTCCAGTAACAACCCTTTCAGACTCATCCCTGGGAAGGTCTAGTATCAACCCTTTCAGACTCATCCCTGGGAAGGTCTAGTAACAACCCTTTCAGACTCATCCCTGGGAAGGTCCAGTCACAACCCTTTCAGACTCATCCCTGGGAAGGCCCAGTATCAACCCTTTCAGACTCATCCCTGGGAAGGTCTAGTATCAACCCTTTCAGACTCATCCCTGGGAAGGTCTAGTAACAACCCTTTCAGACTCATCCCTGGGAAGGTCCAGTAACAACCCTTTCAGACTCATCCCTGGGAAGGTCTAGTATCAACCCTTTCAGACTCATCCCTGGGAAGGTCCAGTCACAACCCTTTCAGACTCATCCTCCCTGGGAAGGTCAAGTATCAACCCTTTCAGACTCATCCCTGGGAAGGTCCAGTAACAACCCTTACAGACTCATCCCTGGGAAGGTCTAGTAACAACCCTTTCAGACTCCTCATCCCTGGGAAGGTCCAGTAACAACCCTTTCAGACTCATCCCTGGGAAGGTCCAGTAACAACCCTTTCAGACTCATCCCTGGGAAGGTCCAGTAACAACCCTTTCAGACTCATCCCTGGGAAGGTCTAGTAACAACCCTTTCAGACTCATCCCTGGGAAGGTCTAGTAACAAACCTTTCAGACTCATCCCTGGGAAGGTCCAGTCACAACCCTTTCAGACTCATCCCTGGGAAGGTCCAGTAACAACCCTTTCAGACTCATCCCTGGGAAGGTCCAGTAACAACCCTTTCAGACTCATCCCTGGGAAGGTCCAATAACAACCCTTTCAGACTCATCCCTGGGAAGGTCTAGTAACAACCCTTTCAGACTCATCCCTGGGAAGGTCTAGTATCAACCCTTTCAGACTCATCCCTGGGAAGGTCTAGTAACAACCCTTTCAGACTCATCCCCCCTGGGAAGGTCTAGTAACAACCCTTTCAGACTCATCCTCTCTGGGAAGGTCCAGTCACAACCCTTTCAGACTCATCCCTGGGAAGGTCCAGTAACAACCCTTTCAGACTCATCCCTGGGAAGGTCCATTAACAACCCTTTCAGACTCATCCCTGGGAAGGTCTAGTAACAACAACCCTTTCAGACTCATCCCTGGGAAGGTTCAGTAACAACCCTTTCAGACTCATCCCTGGGAAGGTCCAGTAACAACCCTTTCAGACTCCTCCTCTTTAGTAAGGTCCAGTAACAACCCTTTCAGACTCATCCCTGGGAAGGTCCAATAACAACCCTTTCAGACTCATCCCTGGGAAGGTTCAGTAACAACCCTTTCAGACTCATCCCTGGGAAGGTCCAGTATCAACCCTTTCAGACTCATCCCTGGGAAGGTCCAAAAACATCCCTTTCAGACTCATCCCTGAGAAGGTCCAGTATCAACCCTTTCAGACTCATCCCTGGGAAGGTCCAGTAACAACCCTTTCAGACTCATCCCTGGGAAGGTCTAGTAACAACCCTTTCAGACTCATCCCCGGGAAGGTCCAGTAACAACCCTTTCAGACTCATCCCTGGAAAGGTCCAGTAACAACCCTTTCAGACTCATCCCTGGGAAGGTCCAGTATCAACCCTTTCAGACTCATCCTCTCTGGGAAGGCCCAGTTACAACCCTTTCAGACTCATCCCTGGGAAGGTCTAGTAACAACCCTTTCAGACTCATCCCTGGGAAGGTCCAGTCACAACCCTTTCAGACTCATCCCTGGGAAGGTCCAGTAACAACCCTTTCAGACTCATCCCTGGGAAGGTCCAGTATCAACCCTTTCAGACTCATCCCTGGGAAGGTCCAGTAACAACCCTTTCAGACTCATCCCTGGGAAGGTCCAGTAACAACCCTTTCAGACTCATCCCTGGGAAGGTCCAATAACAACCCTTTCAGACTCATCCCTGGGAAGGTCCAGTAACAACCCTTTCAGACTCATCCCTGGGAAGGTCCAGTTTCAACCCTTTCAGACTCATCCCTGGGAAGGTCTAGTATCAACCCTTTCAGACTCATCCCTGGGAAGGTCCAGTCACAACCCTTTCAGACTCATCCCTGGGAAGGTCCAGTAACAACCCTTTCAGACTCATCCCTGGGAAGGTCCAGTATCAACCCTTTCAGACTCATCCCTGGGAAGGTCCAGTAACAACCCTTTCAGACTCATCCCTGGGAAGGTCCAGTATCAACCCTTTCAGACTCATCCCTGGGAAGGTCCAGTATCAACCCTTTCAGACTCATCCCTGGGAAGGTCCAGTATCAACCCTTTCAGACTCATCCCTGGGAAGGTCTAGTAACAACCCTTTCAGACTCATCCCTGGGAAGGTCCAGTATCAACCCTTTCAGACTCATCCCTGGGAAGGTCTAGTATCAACCCTTTCAGACTCATCCCTGGGAAGGTCCAGTATCAACCCTTTCAGACTCATCCCTGGGAAGGTCCAGTATCAACCCTTTCAGACTCATCCCTGAGAAGGTCCAATATCAACCCTTTCAGACTCATCCCTGGGAAGGTCTAGTAACAACCCTTTCAGACTCATCCCTGGGAAGGTCTAGTATCAACCCTTTCAGACTCCACCAGCTGCCATGCAAGGTGCTAACCTGCTCATTGGGAGCAATTTGGGGTTAGGTGTCTTGCTCAAGGACACTTCGACATGTGGACAGTCGGAGCTGGGATTCGAACCGCTGACCCTTCGATCATTGAACGACCCGCTCTACCAACTGAGCTACAGCCGCCCCTCCCTCGCACAGGGCGCTGTGATAAACTGTAGACTGAGTGGTTTTACTAGCAGCTTTTTGATAATGTCTCCATAATCAAGAAGCAGCATGGAAGTGGACTGGACAATTATCTCCTGCTGTTTAATAAGAGCCCTATTTGTATATAAGAAGCTTTGTTTTAATTACCTTGTAACTTGCAACAATACACTCACTCTCGACCTGCTGCAGCGCAGTAGCTAATGAGGACACGAATAAACAAAACTAAAGCCTGTGTGACCAAAACAAAAACAGTGTGACATGGTTACAACTCCCTCTCTAATTACACACTATTTACAAAACAATGTCATGAAGAACTTTCCATGTGTAAGGAGAGAAGTAAGGCTTTTGAAATGTTTTTTATTTTTTATTTAAGCTCGAAAGACCATTGAGGCAAGCCTCATTTACAATGATGTCGAGCATCAACAATGAGCAAAATAAAATACACACATACAAAATAGGTAGACAGAATATAAAAACCTGAGACAGAAGAAGGCATAAACATCTCAATAAAAACAAGTGCAGAGGAAAGATGAGTCGTGAGAAGGTGTTTAAAATGCCCTGAGGGCACAATGTGTGTGTAACCGGAACCTTCTCTGAGTGGTTTCCACGGTCTACAGACCTATTCCATTCTCCAAGGAGCCGTGGACCTTGATCGACTCAGGCAACCATGTCGGTCCAGAGAATGACCCGATCTTTAATACAGTACATGCATGGTGACCCGGGGGAAGACCCACGGCACGGAGAGACGTGTTTACAGTAAGGGAGAGGTCAGCTGGAGACACCTACTAGGGTGGTCAGACAGGTTAGTAAGACATACTGTATCTTACCTACAGCATGTGTGTGGATGGATACAAGAGTCAACACAACTAAAGCAAGATGAATGGCCATTATTGTGAAGAGTGGGGTAAAACGTGAACAATGTGTAGTTAAAAACTGGACATACTGACAAGTACTAATATCCTTAGGCGTATAGGATCCTCAAAGTGACCAATCTGCCATCTCAAAGCCCCTACAAGTGTCTCTTGCTCATGTCACCAACATCTGTCTCGTGTGTAGAATCCTACTGCAATGATCAATCAATCAATCAAATTAATTTATTAATTCATTCATTTATTTATCTATATATTTATTGTTAATTTTGACAGACTCCTCCATAGTAGAGTGCTGTCCCACTCGATCTGACATGATGGGGGGTTGGCGGAACCTTTGGTTCTGCAATATCACAATCAAAGGTTGACTAAAACCAAACTCCTATCTGACATGCTGAACTGGACCACTTACATAAGAGTACCAAACTGTGTCAGCCGCCAGTGTTTTGGTCTCATCTAGGCAGAGCTCAATATTTTTGTTGTTGTTATTCTACTTTTCTTTCATATTACAAAAGTTGAAACTGTGAAGAACCCACTTAATATAACGAACACCAGTTTTAGAATCACTCAATAGGCTAATTTTGTCGTCTAAATCCATGTCCTGTGAGAAGTGTGAACCGCTCTGAAGCCCTTTTCCTCAGCTTGGTCATTTCAGGTGTACATTCACAGAAGCAGGGGTGGCGCATGCACTTGGCATACAAGGCAATTGCCCAGGGCGCCGAGGCACTAGGGGGCACACATCTCCGCTAGCACCCCCCCCGGCTCAACAACTTGTCGGGGGCGCATTGTTGTTCTTTTGCCGAGGACGCCCAATCCCCTTCCGCCACGCCTGCACAGAAGCATATCTTCTTCAAATATTTTTTCCGTTTTCAATGTATGAGACATCATTTGAAAGCTTACAATCTGCACTTTCATAATCTGTAAAAAAACAACAACTGATGCATGACTGTTGACTCTCGTTGTCTTTTATCATTGTCCTTATTCAGCTCTGTGTTGTGTTTTGATTTCAATAAAAGACGGCACCCAATCTCTCACAATACCACACAGTCCAGTGTCCCTGTTCCAGGTGTATCCCAAATGAATCTCTCCAACACGGGATTTGAGCCACAATCAACAGCTGTTTTATTACAGAAGGTACAAAAGACGATGGCATATAGTCTAGTGTTCAGCTGACCTTTTCTGTAATGGCTGCCTGTACCCAAATCCAAGCATCTGAGCTCGAGCACGGTTCTTATGGTTCGGGGGCGTTCCACCCCCCTTCTTCCCCGATCAGACTGGTCTGGACTGGTCTGGTCCCTCATGTGGCTTCTGGCCTTGTGGGGTCAAGATAACCTACGCCGCCTCGGCGCCCAGCTCAACTCTAACCACAACAATTGCTGTTGTACCAACCGTGAAACGCCACTCTTATCTCATAAGTCTATGGAAGGGAGACACAGTTTCTTACAGAAACTCCAGCCGACAGCCACACTCAGGGGTCAATCATCATAATAAGAAACAGCTA
Source organism: Borostomias antarcticus (assembly GCF_949987555.1). Taxonomy (NCBI): domain Eukaryota; kingdom Metazoa; phylum Chordata; class Actinopteri; order Stomiiformes; family Stomiidae; genus Borostomias; species Borostomias antarcticus. The sequence goes on along the minus strand of NC_140265.1, from coordinate 524,903 downwards.
ACAGGATCAGAATAAACCACGACATTTCTCTGAAAACATTTTCATCATGACCTTGCCCTACTGTACTTGACCAAATCACCAGCGGCTGTCACCTATTGTACAGTATGTACAGGTACTACACACATTCTACCTAATCCCTGAGTAAACAAGGTAGTAATAGAAATACACATACTCTAATAGTGAATTCATCCAGGGACAACCTGTTGAGGTCTACCCCCACTCATGCCACGCACAGCGCTTAATCTCTGGGAGAGATGCCTTGTGGAGCAGCGGGTGAATTCAGCTGTGGTGTCGTACTACAGTAGTACTGTACGGTCCGTCCATCCAGTCATCTACCACTGTACCCTGAGGTACCAAGGCTGGATGGAGAGGGATAACAAGGCAGCCAGGCAGGCACAGAGACAAACAAACAAACAAACAATCAATCAAAGCTTTATTTGAAGAGCACATTTCATACCCAGAGGCAACACAATGCGCTTTACAGAGAACAAGGGAGGTGGGCATACGACCCACCCCTACATATTTCAGAGGGAAGCAAAAAAAACAGTAATCACCCAGGGGCCAGATAAGTGAGCTGTAAAAATTCTTCCCTGACCCCTCTCAACAAGGCAAGCAAGCTCCTGGAGTATGTTTGTCTACCAGCTAAGAACATTTATAAAGCAATACATTACATTATATTACATTTCAGAGTAGGAGAGGCTAAAAAAGCATCATAGGAGAGAGGACATCCTACGGACATGCTACGACATCCACAGCAGACACGGGGGTATCTATCGGACTCAGGGTGGTCTGCTGGTGACAGTGGGGCATCCACTGGACCTGGTTAGAAGATAGGAGGGAGAGAGAGAGGCACTAGGGAGAGGGAAGGCAGAACAGGGTTAGTAGCACATAAGACATACAGACCACACAGATATTGAAACAGGCAACCTGGAGCAAGCTCCTGGAATATACTTCAGAGACGCCAGATAATGAGGTGTGCAACGGACAGGTAAGGTGGAGGCGATGGCAGACTGAAAGCTCCACTCTCATTATGGCTTCACTGAGTGGCCAGTCCTTAATGGAGCTGTACAGTACGCCTCGTCAAATACTGTTCCAGGGTAATGTATGAGTACAGTACGCCTCCTCAAATACTGTTCCAGGGTAATGTATGAGTACAGTACGCCTCCTCAAATACTGTCCAGGGTAATGTATGAGTACAGTATGCCTCCTCAAATACTGTCCAGGGTAATGTATGAGTACAGCACGCCTCGTCAAATAGTGTCCCAGGGTGATGTATGAGTACAGTACGCCTCCTCAAAGACGTGTCCCAGGGTAATGTATGAGTACAGTACGCCTCCTCAAATACTGTTCCAGGGTAATGTATGAGTACAGTACGCCTCCTCAAAGACGTGTCCCAGGGTAACGTCTGACTTCAGGCCTAATAAATGCACAGCAGCAGTCAAATCAAGTTGAAGAGCAGCCGATAATAATAGCCTAAGCTATGAGTAGGCCTACAGCCTACAGCCTGCAACGTTTCATGAACCAGATCAGGCCCAGTTGACTGAAGAACAATGCATGCAGGATCAGTAGACCAAGTCCTCTATTGTTAATATGGATGATCCAGGTTTCTGAGGAGACACAGGTCACCAGACCTCAGCACCTGCACAGACAAACTAAAAAAGATGTGTGGATATCAAGAATCAGACACACACAAGCGGAATAATTATTACCATCTCTTACTGCACAATTTGTAAACAGTTTGTTCAAAAATAACAGCATTGTTTACACACATGCGTACTATAGGCCCACAATGAAGATGATGATGAAGTAAAGTATTTAATGGCAGGTTGAGGAATTTAATGTATTTGAATCATTTGGATGGATGTAGGTTATTTGGCCTGGACAGATGTGATTGTCTGGCACAAACTCAAGGCTTGCAGTCCTACATAAAAAAACACTACATTTTATCCTTACAAAATACCATAAAAAATATCTTATACAAGACAATGTATGTTGGATTGAATATGTAGACTTTTATAGTGGTTTTATGTTTTTGAGTGAAAAATGAAAGAAAAAAATCTAAAAAATAATGAGAAATGTTAAATTTGAGGACACTGCAGACTGTAAATTCAATAAATGTAGTTCTAGTTCTAACCCTGTGGCCACGGGCAACAAACCGAAGTGTCAAAAATGTGAAGGGCGTACTTCCACTGAGTGCTGTTAGAAAAAACAATGTTTAATCGCACTATCAAACAAACTCCAAAGTGTACTCATAAAATAATTTGATCGCTCCCTATCCTATTCCACGAGGGTTACGTTACACGACTGACAAGCAGAGCGAACCCCAGAGTGAAAGTGAGCTCAATTTAACCCCTGTGTGTGTGTGTGTACATATGTGTGTGTGTGTGTGTGTGTGTGAGTACAGAAGTGGGCCCTAGAGGTGAGGTGTGCAGGCCCACATCTATGTGGACACGCCCTGGCACCCACCACCCACTGCCCCATTGCCTTGTGGGTAATCCCGGGGGGGTGTATGGCTACGGGAGTAAACCCTGACAGAAACATCAGTGACGGAGACCTGGATCAGATAGTCCCCAACAGACCGGTGCTCTGGCCGTCCTCTGTAACCCCACACGGCAGGAGGTCGTCACAAACTCATCGTGCCACTGGAGGACGTCGGATGGGGCCAAGTGAACACAGTGTGGGTAGAGACTATGCGCCCCCACCACCACTCAAATCAACTCATTGCGCAGGCCTGTGCTCCCCCTAACAACAAACTATTTTCCGTTAGCTTTGTGTTCGCCGCAAACGTTTGCTAACAGAAGCTAACAGTCTGGAGAGGTAGTTCACCAGTAACAGAACGAGGATCACAATGGACCCTGGCTTACTGGAGATATGCTTCCAGATGGGGATTGTACCGTTTATGCGAACTATTTGGAACGTTCATTAAAAGCCGTTCAAATGTGACCGTTTGGAGAAAACATGTTTGCGGCGAACGTTCGCCTCTGTTAGCTGAATTTGAACGCAGCCCAGAAAGGGTGTAGGTCTCCAGGGGGACAGTGGAAACACTACAAGGACCACATGAAACCCTCCTGAAGCGCTGTGCTATCCAACCCTTCACACTGGACCGCCTGGCTGCTGATCCAACCCTCCCCACCGGAACACCTGACTGCTGATCCAACCCTCCCCACCGGAACACCCGACTGCTGATCCAACCCTCCCCACTGGACCGCCTGCCTGCTGATCCAACCCTCCCCACTGGACCGCCTGTATGTTGATCCAACCCTCCCCACTGGAACGCCTGTCTGTTGATCCAACCCTCCACACCGGAGCGCCTGACTGCTGATCCAACCCTCCCCACTGGACCACCTGGCTGCTGATCCAACCCTCCCCACCGGAACGCCTGGCTGCTGATCCAACCCTCCCCACCCTGGACCGCCTGGCTGCTGATCACCACACCTGGTGCACCATCAGTCATGAGGGCATCGCACACCTCCAGGAGCAGACCACAGAGGAGAGAACAGCAACGTGCGCAACGCCTCCATCGTGCTGCAGGGGCGCCCCCCTCTCCTGTGTAAACTTAATCTGCCCCACCAGCGTGCTGCAGGGGCCCCCTCTCCTGTGTAAACTTCATCTGCCCCACCAGTGTGCTTCAGGGGCCCCCCTCTCCTGTGTTAACTTCATCTGCCCCACCAGCGTGCTGCAGGGGCCCCCCCCCTCTCCTGTGTTAACCTCATCTGCCCCACCAGCGTGCTGCAGGGGCCCCCTCTTCCTGTGTAAACCTCATCTGCCCCACCAGCGTGCTGCAGGGGCCCCTCTCTCCTGTGTAAACCTCATCTGCCCCACCAGCGTGCTACAGGGGCCCCTCTCTCCTGTGTAAACTCCATCTGCCCCACCAGCGTGCTCAGGGGCCCCTCTCTCCTGTGTAAACCTCATCTGCCCCACATGTGGCAAACCCGGCAGGTCACGCATCGGCCTACACAGCCACATGCAATGGCATGAAACGAACCGCCCCACAATAACCCATTTTGGAGCAACGTCATCATCGAAATCGATGGACTGCCATAAGCAAGTAATAAGTCTGTGTGAATGTGTGTGTGTGTGTGATAGGGGCATGTTGGTCAGTTTGATGTAGGGCACTGCACACACTGCCCAGGGGGAGGCGCTGTGCTGTGTTGCTCTGCTTGAGTGTCACTTCCACTTTTAGGCCTGTCATCACCACTGAGAGAATGGCGGATGGCATCAGAGCGGTGGTACATTTGTCAACAGATGGCCTGGCCACATGCCATCATCGGGACAGTGAAACGCCAGGCGTACATCTGCTTCCCCGCTGTCAGTCTGGCTCTGGTCTTAGACTAGAAATACACTACAAGTGGGTTGTGAGTCATTTCTACCTTCATTTCATCTCCACAATCTGTATATTACTATGAATCTACTACTGCATGTTGATGTGTACAGTACAGCAAATGCATGTACAATCTTTGAAGCTCTCCAATGTATAGACAAGCTATTTCTTACTGCATCGGAGCTGCTTCAAGGTATCTATTTTGATATCAGATTATAACAAATGTGTAGATAGCGCAGGGAATTGTATCAAAGGGGTGTCGGGTTGGGTGGTCTGCCTTGTCCACCTGCAGACTTAACCACTGGTACATCCTTATTTATAAGGCTATCCTTGGACTGCTCCCTGCATATCTCCAGACCTACATCCTTCCATCCGTCCTAGGAGATCGCCCGGAGGTCAATGCACTGGGAGAGTAAGAGTGATTCTTAGTCTTAAGAAATTTGATATCTTACTTTTATACTTAAATTTGAGAGTAGGAGGAAATTTCAGAAATTCTCAGCACTTAAGACAACATTCTCAGCACTTAAGACTACAATTGCACTTTAAGAAGCTTGATAAATACGGGCCCAGAAGAAGTCCCTCAAAATGTAACCTTACAACTAAAACAATCAATATATCTACTCACAACCTGGGACAAATAATCAATATATCTACTCACAACCTGGGCCAAATAATCAATATATCTACTCGCAACCTGGGACAAATAATCAATATATCTACTCACAACCTGGGACAAATAATCAATATATCTACTCACAACCTGGGACAAATAATCAATATATCTACTCACAACCTGGGACAAATAATCAATATATCTACTCACCACCTGGGCCAAATAATCAATATATCTACTCACAACCTGGGCCAAATAATCAATATATCTACTCACAACCTGGGACAAATAATCAATATATCTACTCACAACCTGGGCCAAATAATCAATATATCTACTCACAACCTGGGCCAAATAATCAATATATCTACTCACAACCTGGGACAAATAATCAATATATCTACTCACAACCTGGGACAAATAATCAATATATCTACTCACAACCTGGGCCAAATAATCAATATATCTACTCACAACCTGGGCCAAATAATCAATATATCTACTCACAACCTGGGACAAATAATCAATATATCTACTCACAACCTGGGACACATAATCAATATATCTACTCACAACCTGGGACAAATAATCAATATATCTACTCACAACCTGGGCCAAATAATCAATATATCTACTCACAACCTGGGCCAAATAATCAATATATCTACTCACAACCTGGGCCAAATAATCAATATATCTACTCACAACCTGGGCCAAATAATCAATATATCTACTCACAACCTGGGCCAAATAATCAATATATCTACTCACAAACTGGGCCAAATAATCAATATATCTACTCACAACCTGGGACAAATAATCAATATATCTACTCACAACCTGGGACAAATAATCAATATATCTACTCACAACCTGGGACAAATAATCAATATATCTACTCACAACCTGGGACAAATAATCAATATATCTACTCACAACCTGGGACAAATAATCAATATATCTACTCACAACCTGGGCCAAATAATCAATATAACTACTCACAACCTGGGCCAAATAATCAAAATGAAGTGCCTCCCTTTATCAAGAGCTAACATTCACACAATACAAATATTTGTCCAGGTGTCAATTTAGAAAAAAAGCTATTTTGTGAGGAATATTAATATTCACATTTTATTTTTCAACTTAGCTTCCTCTAGTAGTCATTTCAGCCACCATTTGAGAACCCCTGTTCACCTCAATTTGTGAACCCCTGTTAACACTGGCTTTCTACTGCTTCACAGACGAAGGGCCATGGAAAACATTTTCACTCTCAAGTATGAAATGATAAAGCCAGAGGAAGGAGAGGGGAGGTTGAAACGAGCTGTATTGTTCCGGGAGAGCTGTGGCGATGGGAGATAACAATGAAGGGGTCTTAAGAGCCAAAGGGACTGTCCACCGTCCTTGCCTGAGCAAAAAAAGAGGCAGCGCCAGGCTAATGAATTTGAGATGTTTATCATAATCGCCAAGTTCCCTGCCTCACCTGCGCTCCATTAATGCTTCAGCATGTGGGGACTTTTCTGCAGTTGATGTATACATTATATACATCAAATATATGTAATATCTTCTCAGTAGAATTGAATTGAATTGAAACCTGTATTGCCCCAGAGGGGAATTTGTTTAGCACACGTCAAGCATACAGAAAACATTAACATGTACGCCCCTCACCAACACCACAATGTCACCAACCACCATCGTCGTCATCACCATCCTCACCAACATCATCGCATCAACATCATCATCACTGCAACGGGCATCAACAGCTGTTTAATAATTTAATTGTATGATTGTTACCATATGTTTTGTCAGGTAAGGTGTGGTCTCCGATTACGGTACACTCTCAAAAATCCTTCAAATTTGGTTTCCCACAAGTTCACCGTTGAATAGGGTGCAGTGAATTGTTTCTACTAAAATACCTACAGCTACTTATGCTATCAGAGGCAACATGAACGTGTTTCACTTCGTAATCAGGTAAGATTAGCAATATCATTTTCAAGCATGGCAGAAATTGGTGGCTTCACCATTGACTTCATAGTTGAGTGGTACATTCACAAAGAAGGTCTCACATAGAAGGTCTCCCATAGAAGGTCTCCCATAGAAGGTCTCACATAGAAGGTCTCACATAGAAGGTCTCCCATAGAAGGTCTCCCATAGAAGGTCTCACATAGAAGGTCTCACATAGAAGGTCTCCCATAAAAGGTCTCCCATAGAAGGTCTCACATAGAAGGTCTCACATAGAAGGTCTCCCATAGAAGGTCTCCCATAGAAGGTCTCACATAGAAGGTCTCACATAGAAGGTCTCCCATAGAAGGTCTCCCATAGAAGGTCTCCCATAGAAGGTCTCACATAGCAGGTCTCCCATAGAAGGTCTCCCATAGAAGGTCTCCCATAGAAGGTCTCACAAAGAAGGTCTCACATAGAAGGTCTCCCATAGAAGGTCTCACATAGAAGGTCTCCCATAGAAGGTCTCCCATAGAAGGTCTCACATAGAAGGTCTCACATAGAAGGTCTCACATAGAAGGTCTCACATAGAAGGTCTCACATAGAAGGTCTCACATAGAAGGTCTCCCATAGAAGGTCTCCCATAGAAGGTCTCACATAGAAGGTCTCCCATAGAAGGTCTCCCATAGAAGGTCTCCCATAGAAGGTCTCCAATAGAAGGTCTCACATAGAAGGTCTCACAAAGAAGGTCTCCCATAGAAGGTCTCCCATAGAAGGTCTCCGTCTCACATAGAAGGTCTCCCATAGAAGGTCTCCCATAGCAGGTCTCACATAGAAGGTCTCCCATAGAAGGTCTCCCATAGAAGGTCTCCCATAGAAGGTCTCCCATAGAAGGTCTCACATAGAAGGTCTCCCATAGAAGGTCTCCCATAGAAGGTCTCCCTTAGAAGGTCTCCCATAGAAGGTCTCCCATAGCAGGTCTCACATAGAAGGTCTCCCATAGAAGGTCTCCCATAGAAGGTCTCCCATAGAAGGTCTCCCATAGAAGGTCTCACACAGAAGGTCTCCCATAGAAGGTCTCCCATAGAAGGTCTCCCATAGAAGGTCTCACACAGAAGGTCTCACATAGAAGGTCTCACATAGAAGGTCTCCCATAGAAGGTCTCCCATAGAAGGTCTCCCATAGAAGGTCTCCCATAGAAGGTCTCCCATAGAAGGTCTCCCATAGAAGGTCTCACATAGAAGGTCTCACATAGAAGGTCTCCCATAGAAGGTCTCACATAGAAGGTCTCCCATAGAAGGTCTCCCATAGAAGGTCTCACATAGAAGGTCTCACATAGAAGGTCTCCCATAGAAGGTCTCCCATAGAAGGTCTCCCATAGAAGGTCTCCCATAGAAGGTCTCCCATAGAAGGTCTCACATAGAAGGTCTCCCATAGCAGGTCTCCCAACGCGGGGTTCCCACCAGTACAGCCAAGAGGCCCGCCTGTGTGTCAGGCTGAGATAGGAGGGTCCGAGGCAGAGTAAATCAGGAAGATAATATCCATCATACTTCACGCTTTACACCCTGGAATGGGGTTTACGTGCCCGTGGAGAAGGTGACCTCCATCATGAAACAACGTGTGAGGTCGAGTGTGACGCATTATACAGGGAGCTGAAGTGGAAGGTTAGTATATCAATACCCACTTTTTACATGAAGGACACTCATCTCATGGACATGCCCTCTATGGTATGTGTTGGGGATGGGGTGGAATGTAACAGCCCGCCTACGTGTGTACTGCGATAAGTGGAAACAACTGATACCTGCCGAGTGGTGCTCAAGCAAAGCTCTTAAACGAAGCTGTACCATTTTCACAGGATTTTAGGATAACACAACTTTTTTTTATATAAGGCAACAAACACTGGGAACAAAGGGTGACGTGTGGATAGCAGAGTTGGGGACATAGGGTGACATGTGGATCACAGAGTTGGGGACAGACAGAGGGTAGGATAAGAGAAAGTAGCACGAACGGTGCACCACAAAAGAGAAACACAATAACCTAGTGTGCTTAGCGTGGTTAGCCTTGCGTGTTTAGTATGGTTAACCTAGTGTGTTTACTGTGGTTAACCTAGTGTGTTTACTGTGGTTAACCTAGTGTGTTTAGTATGGTTAACCTAGTGTGGTTAACCTAGTGTGTTTACTGTGGTTAACCTAGTTTGTTTAGTGTGGTTAACCTAGTGGGTTTAGTGTGGTTAAACTAGTGTGGTTTTGTTGGTTAACCTAGTATGTTTAGTTGGTTAACCTAGTCTGGTAAACCTACAGATGTGGGAACATAAGAATGTAACTTGACCCGCGTTATTCTAACAGGCGTCATTCCGCACCACCGCTCGCCTGCCCATAGGGGCGCAGTAATACCACTCATTGACCCAGCGCTGTAGCTCATCTCGCACATTAGATGAGCCTACCGTTCTCAAACTCCTTGTTCTCTGTCTGGTTGTAATTTAATTATTACGAACAAAGCCTATCTATCCATAGTTTCTATCTCTGTAACTGTCGTCGGGTCTGTATCTGTTAACTCATATGGAACAAGGTATCGGGACAAGTAGAGGTTTAATACAGTAGGCTAACTAGCTAGCTAGCTGGTTAGCAGTTTTCTCATATCCCTCAATGGACGAGCCTCCACTGGTGTGTGTGCGTGTGTGTGTGTGTGTGTGTGTGTGTGTGTGTGTGCGTCTGTGTGTGTGTGTGTGTGTTGCTGTCAGACCTGCGCAAAATATACACAGAAATACATTTTGAAGCAGTGAGTTTGTGAACTTGGGCTGAATGAAAACAATGGAATTGCCTCCAGGAAAACATCAGAACAGTCTCCAGAGCCCAGAGCCCAGCCAGGAAGACAGGAAGACAGGAAGAGCACAGAGACATGGACATGGCCTGCTTCTCACAACGTTCTCACAACCTTCACACAACGTTCACATCCATGTTCACAGAGCACAGAGACATGGACATGGCCTGCTTCTCACAACGTTCTCACAACGTTCTCACAACGTTCACATCCATGTTCACAGAGACATGGACATGGCCTGCTTCTCACAACCTTCACATCCATGTTCACAGAGAGGAAGAGCACAGCGACATGGACATGGCCTGCTTCTCACAACGTTCTCACAACGTTCACATCCATGTTCACAGACAGGAAGAGCACAGAGAGGAAGAGCCAGAGACATGGACATGGCCTGCTTCTCACAACGTTCACACAACGTTCACACAACCTTCACATCCATGTTCACAGAGAGGAAGAGCACAGAGACATGGCCTGCTTCTCACAACGTTCTCACAACGTTCACATCCATGTTCACACAGAGAAAAACAAGAGCTGGGCCATTAAAATGCATTATTACAGGTGAATGAAAATAAATAGGTTTCCTATCTACTCCCTTTTTTAAACATGCATTTATTTAGAGCATCCATTTGCTGTATTTCCATATGTGAATGAGCTAATTAAAATAGAATGAGTTGAAAATCCATTGCTTTCCCATCACAATGGCATATATACACAATAAGTTGTTATTTAGGTCAGAGTTTGGAAACGGTCATTATGTTGTCCAGACTGGTATTCACTAGGCAGTCCGCTAGATACCATGTTCTTCCATTCCTGTTCATTTCCCTGCTGATAACATTAGCAATCAGCATGTTTATTTACATATAAATAAAACATGTCCAGTTAAATCGTGTGTATGTAAATTCAATCCAGAGTTAATGTAGTTTAACACCGTCGTTTCCCCCGATGCCCTATACTGTAATTGACAGGTGATTGCATCAGTGTGCCAGATTTTAATTTAGATTATGCAATTCAATTAATAGGGCTAGATGAAGGAAATAGTCTACTAGATTGTAACTATCTTTCAAAAGGTTAAAGTATTCCAGCCCTCTAGTCAGTGGACAGTTAGAGTATGATGTTGATGTTCGGTCTGCTGCATGTACTGTTCATTCATACATGTTCTAGAAAACTCCATCCACAAGCTGGTTACTAGTTAAAGGTCCTACGAGGAGTTTCGGGAAGCGGAAGTGT
>NC_140265.1:483984-508984 GCF_949987555.1 Borostomias antarcticus | reverse complement strand
CTAGCCTCTCTCCCCATGCCCCTGGTTATCCTCCCCTAGCCTCTCTCTGATTCCTCTCTCTCCATGTCACTACTGATTGGATTATTGTGAGTCTAGCATGTTGGTGACAGCTGAAAATGATGTGCTGTCAAAACAAATGAAGCATTAGTCAGCTGGTGAAGGAGTAGTAAAGGGAAAATGCATGTTTAGCCGTGTGCTATATTGGGTCTTGTGTGTGATGCTAGCGGGGGAGTTGTGTTGCTTTATTGGGTCTTGTCAATCAATCAATCAATCAATCAATCAAATCTTTATTTGTATAGCGCATTTCATACCCAGAGGCAACACAATGCGCTTTACAGAGAACATGCATGTTTATCCTTTAAGGCATCATTCTAGAGGGACAGACTGCAAAACAGATATTTATAATAACTATTTATATGACTATTTATAAGGACTGGTTATGTATAGGGTTGCAAAATTCTGTGAATATTCACAAAGTTCTCATGGCAATTAACGTGAATAAACTGGAAAACATGATTTATCCCCATAAATGTCCAGTTGGTGCGAAGAGTTCGCCCTGATGTGCAACAGCATCATGGGAACTAGAAGTAGGGGCATGTGACAGTGCTATTACTGAAACTGTCACCCCCCCCCCCCCCCCCCCCTGCATACTTCACACTTCATTTAGCACCTCGTCGTGGTGGATGGAGGGTTATTTCATGTCAAAAACGATGAGACTTTTTTTTGGATGATACTGTACAGCGTGGGACTGCTCCTGATGGACCATGCTGGACACACAGCCGTCTGTTACACCAAAGCCAGACGAGATGCTCGCAAATTTGCGTTCCCCTGGTATGGGCTCTGAAAAACAACACACTCATTAGTCTGTGGCTTGCAGTCCAGTGTTACCACGCTGTGTTCAACCTTTCGATACGACCACGTCACCGGCAACATTTAAAAAAATATCTAACAAATATTTAATAATATTAAAAAAAATATCTAACAAATCTAAAAAATTCCTCACTCCAACACTTGCTGAAAGCTGAGAAACTGCGCTTTCTAGTATTATAGGGAAAATCCAATTAATATTTGAAATGTTGTCACTGTACTTTCAGGGTTAAAAGGGTTAACTTGTGTTTGTATATGTGGTATAACATGATAATAGGCGGGTGTGTCAGTATTACATAGAGTGGGTCACTAAAATGTTACGTAGGATGGGTAGATAAAAATATGTAGGTAAGCAAGTAAACAGCAGCGTTTGACAGAATCATTCCATGTCTGTTTTCTTAGCTTTTGGCTTCTGTGTGACTGTGGAGTTTCCTAACTCTGCAGTCCACTTGGCAACAGATCTTTCTGGAAACATGCAAATGACTTGTGGACATGTCCCTGTGCCGTTGCAGTATGGTGGCTGTGGCAGTGTAACCGTGACAACAAGCCGTTGGTATTTGGGGGGGGGGGGGGGGGGGGGGGTACAGTAAGAGACGAGAGGAGGGGAGGGGATGAGGAATGACTTTTGGAACAGAAAAACATGGTGCAGAAAATCTTACAGTATATAAGACCTATGTGTGTGTGTGTGTGTGTGTGTGTGTGTGGGTGTGTGCGTGTGTGTGTGTGTGTGTGTGTGTGTGTGTGTAGTATGGAAACGGGTGTGTGGGTCTGTGCTTGTGTGCGGGTGTGTGTGTGTGCGTGTGTGTGTGTGTGTGTGTGTGTGTGTGTGTGTGTGTGTGTGTGTGTGTAGTATGGAAACGGGTGTGTGGGTCTGTGCTTGTGGGCGGGTGTGTGTGTGTGTGTGTGTGTGTGTGTGTGTGTGTGGGTCTGTGCTTGTGGGCGGGTGTGGACAGAAGAGTTGACTTTTCTTTGGAATTGCATCCATATCTGTGGCTGTGGGCGGGGCTTATGGGGCCGCGCCCCCCCACCAACGTGCTAGTGCCCCCCCAATGAAAAATGCGGATTAAAAAAAATATTGTTAATTTTCTGTAAAATAAATAAATATATATATACAATATACTGTATATTCATTATATTAAGACTCAAAATACCTTCTAGAATATGTATTCCGACAGTTATATTTTTTATTTTTTGGTTCCGCCAACCTCCATACTAACGGAAGTACATTAGGCTAGTAGCCGACTGCGCACCATTTAGCTAGAGTGCATTTCTCCCCACAGTTAGTAGCAACGTTTTGCTATTTGCTTTACAACGGACATACATACATGGCTCAAATCTCCAGTCTCTTCCACTTCCTCTGTTCTGGAATCCGATTTGGCGTCTAAATCGGATACTGTGACAGTGACTGCACATCAACAGTGATGTTGATGGCGGAGACGGAGATCAAGATCAAATGCAGGCTAGCACCAGCGCAGCGGCCGCAGACTTGAGAGGAACGTTAGCCCTACTGCCATGGATGTAGCTACTACTAGCCTTGCTGCTGCAACCAAGGATCTGGACCCCAACTGCCTGTACTTTCGATTAGTGGTGGATGACCTTGGCGAGGACAAACCTAAACAGGTTGTGTTGAACAAATATCCAGTCAAACGTTCATTGTCCTCTAGCTGGTGTACAGTACTGTAGGAACAGGGACTGGCTTGAGTCGCATTTTGCTATCCGTGCAGGAAATTCAAATCATCAGATGCAACCTTCTCCATGAGGAGATATAATGACTGGAAACATGCCGTTGAAACTAGCAAGGGTTTAAATAACCATGCAGCTTCAAAGGACCATTTAGCATGTGAAGCAATGTGGAGGGAGTCTGAAAAACGTAGAGAGACAGGGTCAGAGATTTCAACTCTCCTGAATTCAGAATTGGCACGCAACAGATAGTACATGTCAGCCATTATTGATATGCTCGAGTTTTTAGCAGTGAATCAGTTGCCATTGCGTGGAGATAATGCTGGTTTTTCCAGCTTGCTAGAAGATGAAGGCTCTGTTGGACTGTTCCTGTCTCTGTTCGAGTGCACCATGCGTTAAGATCCAGAACTGACAAAGATTACAAAAACAATTCCACCGAATGCACGCTACACCAGCCCACAAATACAAAACGAGATTATCGAACTGATGAGCAAACTTGTGACAGAGGAGACTGTGTGTGTGTGTGTGTGTCTGTTTGTGTGTGTGTGTGTGTGTGTGTGTGCGTGCGTCCAAGTGTGCGGCGCGTGTGTCTTACAGCATCCGCCGTGGTGAGAGAGGCCTGTTTCTCACTTCCTGATGCTGTGTGTGATGTTGTTATTAGTGTGGTTCCCCCGATGGTCAACCATCTCTAGTACTTGGTCAACTTTATTTGTTTGTTTGGTTTGTTTGGTTTGGATCTAGAGCAACCCCAAAAGTAAACGGCACAAACGAGTCATATGTCAAATCGACCGGCTTCATCGGGAATCAGGGCGGCCGAAAAAGGGTTCTATGTTCCCCGGGTGCTATGTTACCCCGAAAAAGGGTTCTATGTTCCCCGGGTGCTATGTTACCCCGAAAAAGGGTTCTATGTTCCCCGGGTCCTATGTTCCCCCCGAAAAAGGGTTCTATGTTCCCCGGGTCCTATGTTACCCCCGAAAAAGGGTTCTATGTTCCCCGGCTCCTATGTTACCCCCGAAAAAGGGTCCTATGTTCCCCGGGTTCTATGTTACCCCCGAAAAAGGGTTCTATGTTCCCCGGCTCCTATGTTACCCCCGAAAAAGGGTTCTATGTTCCCCGGCTCCTATGTTACCCCCGAAAAAGGGTTCTATGTTCCCCGGGTCCTATGTTACCCCCGAAAAAGGGTTCTATGTTTCCCGGGTTCTATGTTACCCCCGAAATGCTAAAGAAAAACGTGATTATGCCATCGCATGGTCAAGGTCAAGGTCAACTTTATTTATAAAGCATGTTTAAAATCAACCGAAGTTGCACCAAAGTGCTGTACAATATATAAAAAAATACAAAAAAATACATGTTACCACTTGCCCAAGGTGGACCCCCAGACTAGTGGAGGGACTTTTGTTTTAAGTCAGTTTTAATTTAATTGTATCTTCCACTATAGGAAAGATGAAACACATTGTCTTGTGTGTGGTGTTGAAGACGTATTTAACATGTATGTGCTGTGGAGACTTTACAAAAAGCAGCAGATCTGAGTCTCTTTGCTGCAGACTCGCCAGTGATCAACAGAAGACGTGTGTGTGTGTTTGTTTGTCTTCTCCAGTGAACTAAATGATCCAGAGGAATACTGAGTCATCACTGGCCACGCCCTAAACCACGCCCTAAACCACGCCCCTAACAGCTGCTTAAAAAAATATGCAAATGACATGTCATGTCAGCCATACATCCATATGGTGATGACAGGTAATAATAACGAGACTGATTGACTATAATTGGACCCTGTCTCTTACTGTACATATCAACATCTCTAAGATGGATACCGTAGAGTGATCAATGCTATAGGGGTTGACATGAAGTATTGATTATGAAGGATTGGTGCTCAGAACCAGTTTGTGGTGAGAAGAGAGATGTGGAGGGAAGGAGAGGATGAGAGGAGGGGAGAGGAGAGAGGAGAGAGGAGAGGAGGGGAGGAGAGAGGAGAGAGGAGAGAGGAGAGAGGAGAGAGGAGAGGTGAGGAGAACAGGGGAGGAGAGAGGAGAGAGGAGAGGAGAGACATGCAGGTGAGGAGAACAGGGGAGGAGAGAGGAGAGGAGAGAGATACAGGTGAGGAGAACAGGGGAGGAGAGAGGAGAGAGGAGAGAGATACAGGTGAGGAGAACGGGGGAGGAGAGAGGAGAGAGATACAGGTGAGGAGAACAGGGGAGGAGAGAGGAGAGAGGAGAGGAGAGACATGCAGGTGAGGAGAACAGGGGAGGAGAGAGGAGAGAGGAGAGGAGAGAGATACAGGTGAGGAGAACAGGGGAGGAGAGAGGAGAGAGGAGAGGAGAGAGATACAGGTGAGGAGAACAGGGGAGGAGAGAGGAGAGGAGAGGATGAGAGGAGAGTTAAAGTACTTAGTAGTCGTGTTTCTGTCCGTCTGTGTCTCTCTAATGAACCTGGCTCTTATTAATCCCTATCGCTAATGAGGCCATTCAGACTGATAAGCTTCCTCTATGCTCGCTAATGAACACATGCTAATGCTTCCCCCCCCCCTCCCCCCCCCTCTCTCACAGCCAATCACGCATCAGCACCTGCCCGTCTCCACACACCGCCCTCACAGCACACATGAAGGAACATCACCTCTTTAATTATATAGAGACGGATTACTAGTGATTCTGTTCTTGATTTTTGTGTTAGATTCAATGTTTTGATTGATTTTTTTGGTCCCCCTGAAGGCTCATCTCTACTGGCCCCCCATTACGCCTGGACCCTTCCATCTCTCTCTCACCAGGGGCCTCATTTATAAAACCTTATTAAAGATTTGCTTGCCAAAGGTCGCGGACGTCCGCATGTTCCAAAAGGTACGTACACCGATTTTCCGATTCATAACGAGGTGCGTACGTGTCCCACAGCAGTTCCCCGTTATAAATCACAATCAACCATAAACTTGGTGCACGTGAGCGAGCGTCTTGTCCCTTTTTAACGCCCAGAATTGCCTACAGTGTCCTTACTGCCCTGTTTGAATTTGTCACAACCCTTGTTCCGACTGCCAGCGGGACCTACTGTACCCTAGCGTTCTTCCATCCGGCGGCAGTCAAAAAAAGGATGTATCTCCCCTGGGTTTCTTATCAGTACTTTGAAATATTTTCTAATCTCCAAACGGTTTAAACACCGCCCCCTCCCCCAATACCTCCAAATACCTCCAAAGCCACGCCCCCAAAACACATAAACTGTGGCTGACTAGTGAAGCTAATTGGTTTCACCTGAGGAAGAACAGCGGAGCTGACGGAACGGAGCCTTAGCTGTATCTGGCCTACACACGTAAGAGAAAACTAACTTCATTATAATGAACATAAACAATGAACATAGAACATGATAGCGCTCACAGCTGTCCGCCATCCCTTCATGCTGTAAACCTCCGCGAAATACATCCGAATCCGAATTTCACAGAGGTTTACAGCGTGAAGGGATGGCTGTTGTATGTTCAGTGAAATTAGTACCGTTTACAAGGTACTGTTAATGCAGAGGTGAAAGGACCTATGGTGTTTACAGGACGACTTCAGAGCTTGGTAAGCATAAACCATGGAATTTCTGAACTTGAAATCCACGTATATCATACTTTGCCGTCGTGTAGCTCCGCTTATGCCAATAGGAGCTAGTCCTGTGGGGCGGAGTTCCACGAAATAGAACCATGGTTACGCATTGGAGTGAAGCCCAACAGGGAACAGACTTTTCCCTCCCTGCAGTCTGCTCACTGAAAATGTTGGTTAGGAGCAGTTGTGCAGGCGAACCCCGCTGGGCAGCAGGGTGTCTCAGTGGTTAGCACTGTCGCCTCACAGCAAGAAGGTCCTGGGTTCGAATCCCGGTCGTTCCAGGTCCTTTCTGTGTGGAGTTTGCATGTTCTCCCCGTGCCTGCGTGGGTTCCCTCTGGGTACTCCGGCTTCCCCCACCATCATAAAGACATGAAACGTATGAATGTGTGGTCGGAGGGGCCGTAGGCGCTGATTGGCAGCCACACTTCTGTCAGTCTGCCCCAGGGCAGCTGTGGCTACAGATGTATCTCACCACCACCGGTATGACTGTGTCTGAATGAATACTGGACTCTGTAAAGAGCTCTGGGTATCATGAAGGGCGCTATATAAATCCAACTTGATTGATTGATAATACAGTGTGGCACCGGACCTGATTGGACACAGATGCGTGTATATTTTTATTTCTTCATTCAAATAGCTGACTAGGTTTCACAAGCCAATAGGAGCTAGCCCTGTGGGGGTGGAACAGAGCTAGGGACGAGCCACTAGGGACACAGTGTGTAACCATCGTTACGACTCAACCTGTGAGAGTTTACTGTTCAATCAACAAACTTGAAATGAAACAGGACGTTTTGGAACCGTAGTATTCCGATTGTGACAAATGGTGGCAGAGGTGTACAGAAGTTTCCGTTATTGAAAAGTTATTAACGGAAACGCGTGAGTCCAGGCCCTGTTCAACACACGATGACCTCTACCGCTCGGGCCCACGCCGGCCATCCATCAGAGGGATCAGGCACAGTAATCAATCAGTTCAACGGGTTCTCTTCTCTGCCCTTGAGACGAAGAACACAAGATGCGCCGGAGCAGAACGGCTCCTCAAATGGCTGTTTAAATATGCTGACATCCAGAAGAGCCCACAGGACGACTGCTAATTGTCCCGTTCTCATTTCCTCCCGGTACGGTTTCACGCAAGAGCGAGGGGGGAAGTTGAAAATGGCAAATATAACAATCATTGATTGGCTCTCCGGGGTCGGATCACTTGGCCGCCGCGTTCGGTTGGGCCTCTCAGTGCATTGTTACTGACATGGCTGATTATGTGCTATTGATTTCCCTGTCATGTTACCCACGGCACCCGGCCACAAGACTAGAAGAAACCAGACCGCAATACACTCGGTATTATAAAACAATAAGGTGGTTGTATATGTACTAGACAACTATATGCTGGTTTTATATGTACTAGACAACAATATGGTGGTTTTATATGTACTAGAAAACAATAAGGTGGTTTTATATGTACTAGAAAACAATAAGGTGGTTTTATACAGTATGTACTAGACAACAATAAGGTGGTTTTATATGTACTAGACAACAATAAGGTGGTTTTATATGTACTAGAAAACAATATGGTGGTTTTATATGTACTAGAAAACAATAAGGTGGTTTTATATGTACTAGACAACAATAAGGTGGTTTTATATGTACTAGACAACAATATGCTGGTTTTATATGTACTAGACAACAATAAGGTGGTTTTATATGTACTAGACAACAATATGCGGGTTTTATATGTACTAGACAACAATATGGTGGTTTGATATGTACTAGAAAACAAATGTTGTTGTATATGTACTAGAAAACAATGGTGTTTTTACATCTACTAGAAAAAAAAAGTTGGTTTTATATGTACTAGAAAATGAAAGTGGTTTTAGTCAGCTTTATTGAACGTTTAGAAGTCATCTTCAGACCAGGGTTATTATGTGTAACAATGTAATGACCAGCCGATGACCAGCTGTCCTCCGGGTTCACGCTCACGTTGGTTAATGTTGTTAGTGAACATTTTAATTTGTTGTGCTAATGCTCCATGATGACCAGTCAAAGTGAGGATGACTGGGGTGTACAATTGGTTCACTTACATATTTGGCCGTCTGCTAAATGACCAAAATGTAATGTAAAAATGTAATAAAGTAACACAAGGAGGAGGGTGGCAGTGGCATTAAATATTTAATTGAGATGTCACTCTAGTTGTTCATAATAAACGGCTGTGTGATTGTGTGACGGGACCTAAACAGCCAGCGCAAAATAAGGTTGTTATTTTCTACCTTTGACTGAGCTAGAGAACGGATTTGGTGTTGTTGTTTTTTTAAGATATTTTTTAGGGATGTTCAGGTTTAATGTTATAGGACAGTTGAGAGAGACAGGAAACGTGGGGGAGAGAGGGGGGAGGACATGCGGCACAGGACCCGAGCCGGGAATCGAACCCGGGTCCGCTGCGCGAAGGACTAGCCTTCATATGGTGCGCGCCTTACCCGAACAGAACTGTCATAGAATTTACATCTGGCCTCAAGACCTTTCTATTCCAAACACCTTAAACCTTTGTCCAACCGTTCACATAGCTGTGCTAACCTACAGAATGGCCTCCAGGAGGTCAACACACCTAGAACTCTGTCTACTCCAGAATAACCATCCTGTGTCCCTTTGTCTCCAAGAAATTACTTTTCTCATGTCACGTGTCTGTATTCTCGACCACTGTTGATGACACCTGCCATTTAATATGACGTGCACAGTGGGTCAGCCAATCACATCCTCAAAGCACCATACCTGTGTTTTGCTTGAGAATAAGGGCTGCGCTGACCAAGAGGCGGCACTTCTTTGGATGAAGCACTCATGTGAGTTGTCCTGAAGTCCTTGCGCTCGTATGTTTTCTCAATAAACCAGACTTAACCTGTTTGAGCGAATCTTGCTAAATCCTTTTTGACTAGATCAGTTAAAATCCATTACAGAACCCCTGTACTTTGTCATCACTATTTTTCATACTCTGCTACTGTATTACTGTATGTGTGTAAGCAGGACACATCTTTAAGAGAGACCTGGTCTCTAGGTTCTTCCCTGGCTAAATAAAGGTTTGTATCTCTATCTCCTGACGGCGTGGGGAGGTGGTTTTACACCCCTCCCTCCTCGGCTGACACCCTTCTCTCGCCCTCCGCTACTCAACCCTGTCCACTCACTAATAAAGGTCGGATTCACAGCAGCCCACGCATCTCGTTTCCCAGCATGCTCGGCGACCCGCGCCCAGCGAACGCGAGCGCTGTGACATTTCCTCTAACCACAGTGGCTGGCTCTAAAAACTCGAGTCAGGTCGCACTTCACAGAGATTTCCTCTGCCGGCACAGGAAATAACCTTGCCTAGGCCTCAATAAGTGGCCGGGATAACACCGGGGGTCGTCTTGTATGTTGTATTGCATTTTGTATGTCGCTCTTTCTTCCTTTTTATGTGTTATTTGTATTGTGAAGCGCTTTGTGCATTCGTACTGTGAAAGGCGCTATATAAATAAAGTTTACTTACTTACTTACTTACTTACTTACTCGGTAGCAGCAGTATGACATCTCCCCGCAGCTGTGTCTATTTCACTCCCAGTTTCGTCCATTTAGTGTAAGACCTCCCTGAAAGAAAATGGTGGATGGTAAATGCACTTATATATTGCTTTAATCAAAGGAGCTTAACAGTGGGCTTGCATGCACCCATTCCCATGGCTAACCTGGTCATTGGGAGCAATTTGTGTTTCAGTGTCTTGCCCAAGGACAGTTCGATATGTGGACAGGAGGAGCCAGGATTCGAACCGCTGACCCGACGGTCATCAGATGACTCGCTCTACCTCCTGAGCCACAGACGTCCCCCTCACGGCACTGTGATCCACTTCCACAGAGCTGACTCCCCGTTCCTTAAACACACCCACATCCTCATATCAATATGTCAAAGTCAATCGATAGTCTAACACATTTGTGTGCTAATGCACAACAGGGAAACAAAACAAATGGTGCGCTAACGGGCCGCGGGGGAGAGTGATGGGGCGCGTTGTGCCAAAAGGGCCATTATGGGGGGAGCTACGGATAAACAAATGACATAATGACTGGGAGGTGTCGTGGGAATGTGATGGGTGGAGAGGAGGGGTGGAAAATGAGTGGGGTGTATTCTATATGGACACGCTAAATGTGGCCATAAATTGCACAGAAACACCACATAAGTCAGAGGTTAGCACAAATACACCAACCCACTCTTTTACTCTCTTATTGTCCCTCACTCTCCTCTCTCTCTCTCTCCTCTCTTTGTCTGTCTCTCTCCTTCTCTCTTTCTCCCTCCATCACCCCCCTCTCTCCCTCTCTCCCCCCCTCTCTCTCTCTGTCTCTCTCTCTCTCTCTCCCTCTCTCCCCCCCCTCTCTCTCTCTGTCTCTCTCTCTCTCTCCCTCTCTCCCCCCCCTCTCTCTGTCTTTCTCTCACCTAACCTCCGTCTCTCACCCCCCTCTCTCCCTCTCTCCCCCCTCTCTCTCTCTCTCTCTCTCTCTCTCTCTCTGTCTCTCTCACCTAACCTCCATCTCTCACCCCTCTCTCTCTCTCTCTCTCTCTCTCACCTAACCTCCGTCTCTCACCTCCCCCCTCTCTCTCTCTCTCTCTCTCTCTCTGTCTCTCTCTCACCCCCCCTCTCTCTCTCTCTCTCTCTCTCTCTCTGTCTCTCTCTCACCTAACCTCCATCTCTCCCCCCCTCTCTCTCTCTCTCTCTGTCTCTCTCTCACCCCCCCCCCTCTCTCTCTCTCTCTCTGTCTCTCTCTCACCTAACCTCCGTCTCTCACCCCCCTCTCTCTCACTCTCTCTCTCTCTCTCTCTCTGTC
The DNA here is from genome assembly GCF_949987555.1 of Borostomias antarcticus. Lineage (NCBI taxonomy): Eukaryota > Metazoa > Chordata > Actinopteri > Stomiiformes > Stomiidae > Borostomias > Borostomias antarcticus. Next base: position 498,047 of record NC_140265.1, on the reverse strand, counting down.
TCTCTCTCATCTAACCTCCGTCTCAGAGCAGATAGGGTTCAGTGGAGCGTAGCAGCAGCTTGAGGGTCTCTATGATCTATGTTGATGACCCAGATTAGCCGGCAAGGTCAGGGTTCAGTAGCCTAAACTCTGACATGACCTTAGCTGCATCCCAGTCTCGCGCCACTGACTTCCTAGAGCATACTGTACATATTCATCACACCGCACTCCTGCGATCAGCAGGTCAACGTTGCACAACAGATAGATAGGCCACAGGAGAATCGATCAATTCTAAATCAAACTAGTTGTAATCAGTTGCTTTGGTTAAAGTCGCACTGAAATGAAAAAAGCATTCCGTCCCATTTTGGTTCACATAATTGGTCATAGTGTTCACCTATTCAACGATGTATGCCAAAAGAATTACAAAATTCTACTTTTGTTGTAATCTTATATCAAAGTATATAATTTCTTACTTCCTGGAAAACGGTAGGTCACGTGCAATGACGACAACAGGTACCTTAGATTTTAGGCCAATAATCTCACGACATCCACCCGTCAATCAACGCTGTCCTTCTATCGAATCTGTCTAAAGTTCTTAAAACCCGCCCACTTGTCAATGTTCCAATCAAATTCCTCTAAACACATGTCCCACCCTCATAGCTTGTTTGCGTCGGAAATACGTCAAACTACGGAAGTTAGATGATCTCAAACGTCCGTTTCAGTGCGACTTTAATATGATAAGAAACTGGACATAATAGATCAGAAGATGGTCAGAATCAGGTCAGTAAATGTGAACTTAGGAATCCCTCTGACTTTGTGTCGGCGCGTAGCTGAGATAAAACCTACAGTCAACATACGACTTACTTTCTTATTCAGCCCTTCTCTTTACTTTGTGGATCCCTCTCTCTTCCACACCCATATCTAGTCTGAGAATTTCAAACAGTTGGTCTCCTGGGGACACAGAAAGACAGCAGGACGATTCTCTCTGTCACACACTCCCCGAGCCTCTGTGGGGAATATCATTCAGCGAGCATCAGTAGTCCCTCCGACACACGACGTCAATCAATACCTTATTTACCTCCGCTGGGAGCAGAGCAAGGCCTTCTCGCCACTTTGCATGAGATGTGAATAACACAAGGCTGTGTTACAGACTCGGATCTGCGAACGCCGGCGTCATTACCGCTTCCATCTTTCCCCCGTAGCTGGGAGTGGAGAGACGGTAATGATGCAGATGGATTTCAGTACCGCGGGAGCGGAGTGGTCCAAAACCCCCAGACCTGTCCGGATCAGGCCGCTCTCCCGTGAGGACGGTCAGACTCGCTGAGCGTGATGGACGATCGATAACGATGTTCTCAATTACAGCGGAGCTTTAGAGCTTTAAACGAGCGATCTAACGAATCACTCAGAACTGCCACTGGACGGCTTCAGGGTGGGAGAGGAGGGGGGGATCTTACAAGTCAACACCAGTGTGTGTGTGTGTGTGTGTGTGTGTGTGTTTTTTTATTTTATTTGCGTGTGTGTGAGTGTGTGTGTATGTATGCCTGTGTTATGTGTATGTATTTTTATTTGTGTGTGTATGTATGCCTGTGTTGTGTATGTATTTTTATTTGTGTGTGTGTGTGTGTATGTATGCCTGTGTTATGTGTATGTCTTTTTATTTGTGTGTGTGTGTGTGTGTGTATGTATGCCTGTGTTATGTGTATGTATTTTTATTTGTGTGTGTGTGAGTGTGTGTGTATGTATGCCTGTGTTATGTGTATGTATTTTTATTTGTGTGTGTGTGTGTGTGTGTGTGTATGCCTGTGTTATGTGTTTGTTTTTTTATGTGTGTGTGTGTATGTATATCTGTGTTATGTGTATGTATATTTATTTGTGTGTGTGTGTGTATGTATGCCTGTGTTATGTGTATGTATTTTTATTTGTGTGTGTGTGTGTGTGTGTATGTATGCCTGTGTTATGTGTATGTATTTTATTTGTGTGTGTGTGAGTGTGTGTGTATGTATGCCTGTGTTATGTGTATGTATTTTTATGTGTGTGTGTGAGTGTGTGTATGTATGCCTGTGTTATGTGTATGTATTTTTATTTGTGTGTGTGTGAGTGTGTGTGTATGTATGCCTGTGTTATGTGTATGTATTTTTATTTGTGTGTGTGTGTGTGTGTGTGTGTGTGTGTGTGCCTGTGTTATGTGTATGTATTTTTATGTGTGTGTGTGTGTGTGTGTGCGGGTTGGGGGTTGTTTGAGGTGGTAGGTAGCTCAAGGTCAAGGGTGCAGTGTGATCCCATCAAATCCAATCAGTAGAAGGATAGGCTCTTGTGTCCGTGTGTGTGTGTGTGTACGTGTGTGTACGTGTGTGTGTGTGTGTGTGTGTGTGTGTGTGTGTGTGTGTGTGTGTGTGTGTGTGTGCATGCGTGGGAGGGGGTTAATTGGTCAAGTTGATGGGTTCAGCTAAAGGTTAAGGGTGAAATGTGGTCTCATTAAAGCAAATTAGTAGAAGGGTAGGATCGTGTGTGTGTGTGTGTGTGTGTGTGTGTGTGTGTGTGTGTGTGTTGTGTTTGTGTGAGGCTCAAAACTCAACTCTTCAAGAAGTACTGTACTACCACAATCCTCCCTCTTAAAGCACCTGCTATATTTATAGGTAGCTGTTCTCACACTTTTATTTTTACTCACTTTTAATTTTTTACTTTATCACTGGTTAAGTTCTTGGGGCGTGTTTAGAAAAGAGATGCACTTATGAGTTCTGGCGAGTATTAGTACACTACTCTACCGATGTTGAACACTGTTATTGGTATTAGTACACTACTCTACCTATGTTGAACACTGTTATTGGTATTAGTACACTACTCTACCGATGTTGAACACTGTTATTGGTATTAGTACACTACTCTACCTATGTTGAACACTGTAATTGGTATTAGTACACTACTCTACCGATGTTGAACACTGTTATTGGTATTAGTACACTACTCTACCTATGTTGAACACTGTTATTGGTATTAGTACACTACTCTACCGATGTTGAACACTGTTATTGGTATTAGTACACTACTCTACCGATGTTGAACACTGTTATTGGTATTAGTACACTACTCTACCGATGTTGAACACTGTTATTGGTATTAGTACACTACTCTACCTATGTTGAACACTGTTATTGGTATTAGTACACTACTCTACCTATGTTGAACACTTATTGTAAGTCGATTTGGATAGAAGCTTCTGCTAAATGACTGTAATGTAATGTGCATGCGTGTGTGTAGGTATGTTTTACTGTACTCTGTGTGTATGTAAAAGTAATTGTTGTTGCACAATGTTCTGGGTGTACAGCAACACTAACCTGCCTGTGAATTGACTTAGTTGATTAATTAGATGAAAGGCCATTAGAAAGAAAGTGTCATTGACATGATCCTGACAATGATAACAGATGACCGCACCGCTTGTTGTGTAGATGTCCAGCAGAGATAATCGGCGTCCCCATCAGTCAGACGCTGAGAGAGACCCCATTCAGGGTGATTATGTTCAGGTCTCTCCAACCCGCAATCAATGAATCCATTAGTGTCACAATCCACACGCAAGGGGACCAACAAAAGGACCGATGACTCCCCTGTAATCATATGACATTTCCTGTGAGGAACTGTGTGATTAGGCTGATCATTTCCAAAACGTCCATCAGCAGAACAAAAAGGGGGCAGTCCCATAATTGAATGTTAGCCTTACAACAACCTGCATGTGCTGAGTGCCTCTCTTTCAGTGTAATTGGCCCATTCAAGCTACAATCCTCCCTGGCTGTTTGATTGGTTTGGGACATAAACTGTCCTTGTGTGCAAAGGGACCTGAATAGGATTGTCTGACACCGTCCAAAACATGACATGTTTTGGACATGACGGAAATTGACATCAAAAACTCCACCTGAACTGGTATTTCTGTAACTCGTGGGGTGGGTGGGGTCTACCCCGACCTCACCTCCAAACTCAAATCAAGATGGCTACTCCGTGTGTCAACCCTGGACGACCAACTGTCATTCTTGCCATATATCACATCTGTTACATGCTCTTGCAGATTCCTGCTCTACAACATCAGGAGGATTTGATTTGATTTGCTCACTGACGAAAGGCTCCAGGCTCTTGTCATCTCCCACATGAACTATTGCAACTCCCTCCTTGCTGGGGCCCCGGCGTCGGCCATGAAACCTCTGGAGCTTGTCCAGAAAGCTGTAGCTTGCTTGGTATTCAACCACCTCAAGTTCTCCCACACAACCTATCTTCTCCATTCTCTACACTGGCTCCCGGTAGCATCTCACATCCATTTTAAAACTCTGGTATTAGCCTACAGGGCAATGAAAGGAACAGCCCCCTCCTACCTCCAGGCTTACGGTCAATCCCTACACCCCCTCCAAACCGCTGTGATCTGCTACCTCGGGGCGACTGGTTGCCCCGTCACTCTGAGGCTCCTGCGGTCGATCAACACGGTCACAGCTCTTCTCTGTCCTGACCCCACAGAGGTGGAATGAACTGCCCACTGACATCAGGACAGTAGAGTCCATCTTTCACCGCAGTCTCAAACTCACCTGCTCAAGAAGTGCTTCCAGGATCCACCCTCTTAAAACACATAAAGTATTCATATTCTGCTACTCTTGCACTTAAGCTGTAGAAGATAAACAAGAAGATAAACAAGTCACATGAAGAAGATGAAGATAAACAAGTCACATGAAGAAGATGAAGATAAACAAGTCACATGAAGAAGATGAAGATAAACAAGTAAGTAAGTAAGAAGGTAAGCTTTATTTCTATAGCGCTCTTCACAGCACGGATGCACAGAGTGCTTTACATTACAGTAATAAATTAAAATGGCAATACAACATGTCGCTTGTTTAGAAAGGAAATGCACTTGTGAGCTCTGGTGAGTAGTAGTTCACTGACGACTGTACCTGCATTAAATGCAAGGTACTGTAATCAGATTGGATAAAAGCATCTGATAAATGACTGTAATGTAGGGTTTGGGGGTGTGGGTTTTCAATTAACCCAGTGATGTACACCGGACACATGGACACACAAAAAAACTATTTTACAATCACTTTCTGTAGTTGGGTGTTGTAGCAAAGTACTCTTCACTTGCATGTAATTAAGAGTAATCATCATGTCCCACTCCAGTTTGAGCGTGGATGAGCCGCTGTCAGAGAAGTGCTTTCATTCAGCAACAAAAGAGTATCATCGGGTTACAAACAATTTCCCAAAATGTGGTTCGTTCCATGTGGCATCAAAGCACTGGCCTCATTTATCCACCTCCGCTATGAATTTAACTACGCTATATTTATCTGCCTCCACTATGAATTTGGTCAACCCAAGACAGAGACACAACCTTTCTTTTGTATTGTTGTGTGTGTGGGGGTGGGTGTGTGTGTGTGTGTGTGTACGTGTGTGTGTGTGTGTGTGTGCGTGCGGGTGGGTGGGTGTGTGTGTGTGTGTGTGTGTGTGTTTGGGTCGGTGGGTGGGTGGGTGGGTGGGTGTGTGTGTGTGTGTGGGTGGGTGTGTGTGTGTGTGTGTGTGTATGTATGTTGCTGTTGTTGTTATCATGTAGCTGCATGCTGCTACAGTATAATAGAGAATAAAAGTGAGGTGGTGGTGAATTGGTCTCCCATAATGCACTGCATAAAACAGGTCGATACACAGCAAATACCACACAATTACAATAATAAAAATAATTCAAACCAGTGGTCTGTAATCTTTCAGATAATATTGTACCAGCTTTATGTCCCACAGGAACAGATAAAACTCTTTATCATCACTAGGAAATGCAGAGAATTCTCCATAGGAATAGGATTTATCAAACTTTTCCATTTTAATATTTCGTTCCTATGCAGCTTTGTCACGGTGAACACAATGCAATTATATATATCTGCTGTATATATGCACTGTAACCTGGAACAAATATCCCTGACAGCTTACAGAACTTTGAGACGTCTTATCTTATTCTATTTCCCTCTTTTTCTCTCGTACTGAGAGTTTAAATAATTTAACTCCGCGATTGTTTTATTACAACCCTCAAGATACAACCACAAAATACAGTAGGCCTTGTGTTTCCCACAGAATTGCTTGGCTATACCCGAGCTGTATCAAAGCCCACGCCGTCCTGCGTGTGACCTTTCCAGCGTGTCTGTGGGTCACGCTGTACATGTCTGTAATGGAGTGGGTGTTCAGCTCTATGGGCCCGGAGGCCGGTCAGAGCTCTGAGAGAACACAATATCGACCGCGTGGACAAGAACAAGAATAGAACATTAATACTGAGCGGTATGGGCAGAAAGGTTGTTGGACAATGCTTATGTGTTCGTGTGTGTGTGTGTGTGTGTGTGTGTGTGTGTGTGTGTGTGTGAGAGAGAGGCTGAGAGAGAGAGAGAGAGGAAGCCAATGAATAAGTAACTGTTACTGTATCTCATAACTGCCTTTTAAATGTTTTATATTTTTTATGTGTTTATCTGTATGAAACCTAATGTATGTTTTTTTTATGCAACCCTCTTGGCCAGGTCTCTCTTTGAGACTCTTGGTTTAATAAAAAAAAAAAAATATATATGTTAAAATATAACAGCAACCGGTTTGCCTATATTGACAAAGATATTGTCCATCAACTACCTATATGTTAATGTAAATTCAATGCAACCATTTTCAGCGTTTTCTCTATATATTCATGAGTTGTGTTTATGATGCAGAACCGATGGAAGACGCGTCGCCGTCCTACCTTGCATTAAGCCCCGCCCGTCTGAGCGGCGCCGGCACCTTCCGTGTCGATCAAAATAGCCTCTGCTGCTGGCTCTGTGAGCGCAGACGCCTAATGGACTATTTAAATGGCTTGGCTTTGAAAACAAAGAGGAGATGAAAAGGGCTGTCGTGCTAAAGCTAAAAGGAGGGGGAGATCTTAATGTTCACTGGAAATAGAGCATGAGAGTAAAATCCAATTACCCATAATGCTTCTGGAAGTCAAAATAACACTTTGTCTTATTTGCTAGTGTTCCCTTGTTCCCATGAAGGACAGCCCCCATAACGGATGATGTCACCTGGTTTTGATTTAAACCAACGCACCTGACCTGGCTAAAGTGAGAAGGCATGTGCATCCGTGAAATGTTTTATTGAAATATGTTGTTACTTGACTTGTGGGGTGAAGTGATGGACACTATAAGCATAATTGAATATTGTCATTTGCAGCTGTAATATCAGAGCTTCCACCAGTCCTGAATGTGCGGCGAATGTCATGTCTCAGTCTGGACGACTCCTAAATTCACCAGGGACTGTCACACTGTGAAGCCAGGAGTTACCACATAACTTAAAGGACAATGCTCGTTTTTGACAACCTGGACCTTATTTACGGCATATTTTAAGACGTTTCACTCACCAAGATCACTTTGGTGTAGTTCGGAGGCCTGTAGAAGAAATGTAAAATCCAGCGCGAGCCAGTATATCCAGGTAATGGCGGCGGACGGGGCACTGAGAATGCAGCTTCTAAAAAATATTTTTTCTGCCACGAAACGGTTGTTTTCATCAATCTGTCTTTATGAATCGCTAGTTGTGTTTACATAGAGCATAGGCCTGTTGTGGTTTTTCACATGCCTCTGTAATATGATCTTTAGAAACGTCTTTAAAAACTAAATAGCTTCCCCACTTGCTCCAGCACGCATGCGCACATATTAAATATAAGCTATTTCGTTTCTAAAGACGTTCCCACAGCGTTACGTTTCCACAACCTTCCTGGTTCACAGAGTACAGTAGACCTTGTTTCTCAGAGCTCCCAGTAAAGTAACCCCCCCTACCCGGGCCCGGGACATCCTGCCCCCCCCCACCCAGGCCCGGGACATCAAATTTGCTTGCTTTCACTCGCGGCGCGCGCAAAAATAGACCAGAAGCGAAAACTATCCACTTGGCTACGCGACGCTGCCGGTGTGAACAGTCAACGTTGGTTAACATGCGCACCCAAAGGAAACGGGATGCGCTTTTGCTTCCAGTGTGAACCCGGCATTAGACTGCTACATAGCCCTGGTACTTTAGGAACACAGGCAGCCATGGACCCATTCTACCCCCAGGCCCTGTAGCTGAGCCCTGCGCCGCTGTGTGGGTGCTGTGGGTGTTCTCCACGTGTGTTCTGCTGGTTATTAAACCAGGAAGGTCGGGGTTCTTGTTAGCTCACTCTGTGTGGATCTGAGGAAACCACTTTACTCTATAAACACAACCCAGCAATGCAGTGGTTCCGCCCAGGGCAGGGGTAGCTACGTCTGCTAACAGACAACAGAGGACCAGGTCATATGAACTAGGTCTCTTCACTAGTTGATGTCGATACAACGTTGATTTGACAGTTTCAAATTACATATACTGTAGACAAGAGCCTGAACATAGCACTGGTACATGGTCTATTCTGTTCTATTGTGTTCTATTCTATCATATTATATAATAATACATTACATACATGTATGGCAGGTAAAGAGTTCAAAAAAACAAATGCAACAGATGATACTCAATAAGTTGTTTTTACACACAAGGTGGGTGACTTTGTCATGGTAACTGCAGTGAGGGTTATAGATTTCCTTCTCTCCACGGTGGAATGAGATGATTGATGTTGGGGTAATTGATATATTAAATTGACATCCATCATTATTTTTCCCATTCCGTGTTTGGAGGGTTAAAATGTATTTCTGTCGAGCAAATGTGATAAAAACATCTGTCTAGAAAGTGATTGTGATTTAAAAGGAATGTGTTTGATGAATGTGTATGATTTTCATTCCTTTGGCAGTAAAGGTATTTTGTGACCCAGACACCTGTTTTCCAGTCTGAAGGCCCTTTGACTGTGTTGAATTCCAGCCTTTGGTCTGCAAAGAGAGTACAGATACTGTAGAAAATATCAAAGGGTTAAACAAATAAAATGATGACATAACGCCTTATAAAACCGTATTAAGGCGTACTAGTGCACAGTGGAGCCATTGTGGTCTGTGGATCGATCGATCTATCTGTTTAAAATGGACATTTTGGGGGTTCTTACCCCCCACACCCCAGTCCACACCCTGTGTCTCTAGCGCCCCCACATGGGGAGCTGGCTTCGCTCAAAGTTTTGTTTTGGCTGTGTGCGCGTTACGCTGCTACTACTACTACTACTACTACTACTACTACTACTACTACTACCACTACTACTACTACTACTACTACTACTACTCATAATAATAATAATACTGAAACTTTATTTGTATATCACCTTTCATACAAATACATGCAGCTCAAAGTACTTTACAACTGAGAACATACATGCACAGTGTTTCACACAAATCACAATCATCAAATGATGTGCCATGCATTGAAATCTACAAATATTTGAAGAAGATAGGCTTCTGTGAATGTTATATACGCCTGAAATCACTAAGCAGAGAAAGTGGGCTTCAAAGATTAAGAGCTGGTCACACTTCTCACAGGACATGGACTTTGAGGCAAATATCTATTTAGTGAACCTTAAACAGTTGTTTGTTATATTGATTTGGTTCTTCAAAGGAAAGTTCAAAAACAAAGGAAAACATCTTTGAATAATAACATATTTTGCCCTCTAACACATTTTGAGGACTGCAGACATAAGAACCAAAGCACCAGCGGCTGTCAGTGATGATAAGAGGACAAGAGAGTCCTCACAAATATTAGGGGGGGGGGGGGTAGCTGTAGAGGAGTGCACATTTTGCACATTTTCTGAAATAGAAATGCTACCCCATGGTGCACCTCCAAGAACTGGAGTGGATGGGATCCTTCCACTCTTCTCAGAGTTCCCCCTCCTCCCCTCTGGACGCAGGGTTAGAACGCCCAAAACAAGGACTAAACCAGCCGGCACTTCCTTTGTGCCAAGAAGCATTCAATTGTTGAACAGCTGTTGATGCCTGTTGCAGTGATGATGATGTTGATGCGATGATGTTGGTGAGGATGGTGATGACGATGATGTTGGTGAGGATGGTGATGACGATGATGGTGGTTGGTGACATTGTGGTGTTGGTGATGGGCGTACATTTCAATGTTTTCTGTATGCTTGACGTGTGCTAAACAAATTCCCCTCTGGGGCAATAAAGGTTTCAATTCAATTCAACTGGGAAATTAATTTGTGTTACTTTCCAAAATATGTTATCAGCACAAGTGTGAGTAAATAAAGTGGGAAAAAATATTTAGCTTTTGAAACCAACACTAACTCTGATCACTGTCAACCCTCTTTGGCCTCATGTTACCTGATCTACTCTGTGTGGGCTGTCAGAAATTAATAGTCAAAGAAATGGGACAGCTGTTCTTTTTAAAAACTTAACTTCAATAACCTCTCTGGAACAAGCCCCTCTTCTCTCCATCCCATCTCCCGGGCGTCGCTCTCGCCCTTGAAAAAACAAACTGACAGTGGCGATGTTTAAAATAGTCACATTATTCAATTTCCAGTTTCTCATATTTTTCACCCTTTTCTATTATTCTGACAGAGCCGTCACACTAAAGTAAATTAGTCCAGTTTAACCCCTCGCCTTCTGACAGGTTCTCAAAGGCACCTTTTCTTCCTGGCGTGGCGTCATTAAACATTTACTTTCAGGTGAAGATAAACTTCAAAGACTCATCAAAATCGGGATCCCAGGATGGCGTAGAAAATCCCGTAGCATTTCCATTCATGGGTATAAACAGCACGGAAATGTTGCCCTGCATTAAACCATGTTAGGGCCACTGGGAAAAAAAGAAAGAAAAAAAGAAGAAAAAAAAGAAGAAAGAAAAAAAGAAAGAAAAAAAAGGAAAAGACATATTTGACACATAAAAAGCGGATTGTATTCATGATGTCAGAGGAGATACTGTAACACAGACATGCTGTACATAGACATATGCAGACACCTTAACAGACATGCTGCACATAGACACATGCAGACACCTTAACAGACATTAGGAGACACTAACCCTACAGCAGAAGGACAGACTGAGAAGGCATCTAGAGTATCAAGTGTACTAGAGTATCAAGTGTACTAGAGTATCAAGTGTACTTACTGTCAAACTATTTCTTATTCCTCCCTCGAATACTCTGCACTTGGCAGTGTTGGCGTAGGCTGTCTGGTGTGGAGGCTGTGTTGGTGGAGGCTGTCTGGTGTTGAGGCGGTGTTGGTGTGGAGGCTGTCTGGTTTAGAGGCAGTGTTGGTGGAGGCTGTCTGGTTTAGAGGCAGTGTTGGTGGAGGCTGTCTGGTTTAGAGGCAGTGTTGGTGGAGGCTGTCTGGTTTAGAGGCAGTGTTGGTGGAGGCTGTCTGGTGTGGAGGCTGTCTGGTTTAGAGGCTGTGTTGGTGTGGAGGCTGTCTGGTGTGGAGGCTGTGTTGGTGTAGGCAGTCTGGTGTGGAGGTAGTGTTGGTGGAGGCTGTCTGGTTTAGAGGCAGTGTTGGTGTAGGCTGTCTGGTGTGGAGGTAGTGTTGGGGTAGGCTGTCTGGTGTGGAGGCTGTCTGGTGTGGAGGTAGTGTTGGTGGAGGTATTGTTGGTGGAGGTAGTGTTGGTGGAGGTAGTGTTGGTGGAGGTAGTGTTGGTGGAGGTAGTGTTGGTGGAGGTAGTGTTGGTGGAGGTAGTGTTGGCGTAGGCTGTCTGCATCTAGAAGGAGACGCTTGATTGATTTGTTCTTCATTTCCTTCCATTGCGACATGGGCCTCAGCCATGGTGCAGTTCTTCTTGTCACCGTAGATCACATGTCATGTGAAGTCGAAGAGCTCCCCTCCCACCTCCTCCTCAAGGTCAAGGCTATCTCGGCGCCGTGAGAGCTGCTGTCGTGCCGTAGGGCTCTTCGCCACCTTGTCGTACACCGATGACTTACCCTTGCCGTAAAAGCCTGAGTTGGCATCACAGCCTGTGGCAATACCGTCTGCCCTCTCCACAGTCGGCCATGACAGAAGACTGTGTCCTTCTTTCTCTTGATACAGATCACACCGGGCAGCAGCTGCAAGATGACCACTGCTGCGACATGGGCATCGATATCAGCTGCATCAATAGAGCCACTGTAGCCTGACTAATCGCTCAGAACTGTGTAAGCAGAGCAGCATATGGTGTCGGTCTCAGTCTGGTCAAAGCTGTAGTTCTGCATGCGTTGCTGAGTCGACAAGTTGGTGCAGTGGGAGCCAACAGAGTAGACAATCTCCAATCTACATTCTGTGCAATGTCGGTCAGGTAGTCGCATATGAGTTTTTGCAGCCATCACTTGTTGTTTTGAATGCTCTGGCAGAGGGGGAGGGGTCGCTCAATTTCATGTAGGTTCTCTGACTTGCCAACGCACATTCTGTACCAGCCAGCTCTACCATTGAAAAGCGAGCGATTCAACAGCGCGGGTGGCTAGTATTCATACTGTGGAGTGAGTTTAACCAATTCAACTCAGTTATGCGCACAGTCCTTCAGACATGAACTGGTGGGGCGTTTACCGACCTGTATGATAACTCTGGTGAACGGGAACGTGCTTTCAGTTTACTAAACAATGCCATTCATCATTAGGAGAAGACAGCTGTGAACAATTCTGCCATTTACACATTCAGGAGTCGGACAGAGACTTTTCTCAGAACTGTTCTGAGGAAATTCTTAAGAACAACATTTAAGAAACGTCTCCCAACCTCTAAAACAGAGGATTACCTTCTGCTGCAGACTCATCCTACTGCTTTATGGATCTATCTGTCTTGTTGTCAGCATCCTAAACTTATATGTAACACACACACACACACACACACACACACACACAATCACACTGAAACGCACGCAAGCATGTGTGTGCTCTCTCTCTCTCTCACACACACACACACACACTCAAACGTGCGCACACACACACATACACACACACACACAATGAATGTACTCCCACATCTTCCCCTACAGTAACATCTCCATACTAGCTGTCTCTGATACTGTCCTCGTGTCTTTTTGCTGGTGACATTTATAAATGTTTTATTGTTGCAATAGGAATCATTCCAGATGCTAGTCTCTCATGAATCATGTATGGATCAGTGCTTTAGATAAACCCATCCTTCTCCACAGGACAGAGGCGTCTCATTGCTAGTCCCAGCCTTGCACTCAAACTCACACATTGTTATATTTGCAGACTAGCAGAGTTTGCTACCAAAATAAATGCAAATGATGGAGCCATGCATCATATGGCAATTTATTGTATATTTGTCTAGAAGGGCGGACATTACTTAAAGGCAATGTGACATTCATAAAACAACATTTAAACTGCACTGTTTTTTTTGTTGTTGTTTTTTTTATCAAGTATCCTGTGACAACAGAAACACATTTTTGCATGGCGGTTAAGTGTGTGAACGGTTGTGTTTGAGCACAGCGTCGCTTTAAATAAATAAATACATAAATATAATTTGAGGCACTTATAAGCACAAAATACCACATGGCCCAAAAGAAGGGTCAAGCAACAGTATGTGGACGTGAATGTATCAAACAGCCAATGTCAACTGACCTATTATAACCTCCTCAAGTTCAGTAGCCATGGGGCCAATAATTCAACCATGTTTTCTTTTGGGTTGTTGTCACTGAATGGAGAAATCTCTCTTTTCTCTCTCTCCAGCTCTCCTTGGTTGCGGACCAGCCAGCCAGGGAGAGAGAGGGCAGGGGTGACTGCTGTTCTCACCCCTCTTTATCTCCCTCAGTTCTGTCTGATCTCTATCGACTATTCCACGGAGAGTGGGCCTGTGTGGGGAAGGTAAGAAGGGAAAATGACCAGATTCGATTTAGATAGCGGCCCCCGAAACCTGCATCCGCGCCGCCTTCACAGGGGGAAAATGAGGAGCACTTTACGCACAATTAGGTTTCCATTTGAGCGCTCATCATCGCCGTTGGTTGGACGGCACATTTCCATAGACGGAAAGCTCTTTGATTCCACCGTCCCCCTCTACAAAAACAGACTCAGGTGTGGAGTTACAATTTACCTCATCTTTAACCAGCCAACAAACATGACGTTGATCAATGGAGACAGCGCTGAGAGAGAGGGAGAGAGAGAGAGAGAGTGTGAGAGAGAGAGAGAGAGAGAGTGAGAGAGAGAGAGAGAGAGAGAGAGAGAGAGAGAGAGAGAGAGAGACTATTTCAGATTCAGG
>NC_140265.1:467653-483784 GCF_949987555.1 Borostomias antarcticus | reverse complement strand
GATTCAGGTCCAGAGTATAAGAGTATCAGGACAGACAGGTTTGCTATCTGATCTGCGATTTGAATAGACGGGGAAAGTTTCTCTGTACTGAAATGGTATATCCTTTATAGTCCCTTTAAAAACATTTGTGGATGAAAAAATGATTTGTTAATGAGTACCGACTATTCATAAACCAATGTATGAGAGCGATGACGGTATCCAACCCACAATTCAGGACATGCATGTTATCAAAGGCACGAGGTTATTAAGATATAAATGGGCAGTCAAGAAACCACACTGCTCATGGCTATCCAGACATGTAAGTTTTGCGAGTTATAGCGCAGTGACATAGGATGACCACAGACCAACGGTGAGGATGCAGATCAATATACAACAGTAAGATCTTCCATCACACAGCACTTACTGTAATAAATTCAATAGAGACGCTTATTATTATCCATCTGCAACATTCCTATGGAATGTGGAAACTCTACATTTTGAATTCATACTGTACCTTCATATACACCGGGTTTAGTTCCACAGACGTTTTTATTCACGTACAATAAAAGCCTATTTACGGACACGCTTTCTTTAAATGTGTTTTGAAACCCAAAATGTGGTTCAACAATTAATGGAGTCAAAACCTTTATATCGCTGGTGTTACCAAAACGGACGTTATTTCTAACAACTGAAGGATTTTAGTCAGGAATAATGCCGTATACTCTACGGTCTGGTGTTGATGTACACATGACACCACACTGGCTTAAAGCTCACTTTCGTGGTCTGAAGAGTAGAGTAGAGTAGAGTAGAGTAGAGTAGAGTAGAGGAGACTACTTCTTTTCAGAATCATTTTGTGCAGTACAGCACAGATGTATGTAAATTGTGCACTTTGATGTAAATTGTGAATGACCAAAGTGCCCATGCTGGTATGTAAATTTAAATGCTACCATACCTATCAGGGTTCATACAGATTACAAAATGAAATTCAATGACTTTCAAGTACTTTTTCAAGCACTATTTTTTCATTTTCAAAGACTTCTCTCATTGATTGCGGCAAAAAAGGCAGGTCACTGATAAATCCATGGCCCTGGTCATGGTGCTGAAATAGCCTATCAACGGTTGTGTATTGGGTGCTCATCTTAGCTTTGTGGTACATAAACAGGTTACTGTTTAATGATAGATCCATGGCTCTATCCATGTCCATGGTGCCGAAACAGCACACAGCCCCTCCGGGAAGCCTTGCTGCCAAATGCAAGATGCATGACGGCTTGAGAAGTGCTAGTTGTGGGTGCTTGCAAGATGCAGAAATCTCGTTTTGTAGTCCCTGCCTCCCTCGTTTTGTAGTCCCTGCCTCCCTCGTTTTGTAGTCCCTGCCTCCCTCGTTTTGTAGTCCCTGCCTCCCTTGTAACCAGCCAGCTCTATAACATGAATTTTGGTCAGGTGTTGCTCGAAAAAGACAAATACAGCCAGAGCTACTTTGAGGCAAACTTTGCTGCATGCAAAGGCACCTTTAGACTACTTTAGACACAAACATTTCAAAAAGCCTACTACGCTCGTCTTTGCCTACAGCGTGAGTGTTGTTGAGTCATCATGTGCAGGGCGGGGCCTAAGCCAGCGTATGCAGCCTGTCAGGTATGAATTAAAATCTATACTTAAGTTAGATTTCAAAGAACACGCGATGTGGTCGATTCAAGCTGGTTTCAAACAAAAGACAATAGTTTTATTCTATGTTACGGGGGCGGCTGTAGCTCAGTTGGTAGAGCGGGTCGTTCAGTGATCGAAGGGTCAGTGGTTCGAATCCCAGCTCCGACTGTCCACATGTCAAAGTGTCCTTGAGCAAGACACCTAACCCCAAATTGCTCCCAGTGAGCTGCCGCCATTGGTGTGTGAGTGTGTGTGTGAATGGGTGAATGAGAGGCCATTGTAAAGCGCTTTGAGTGCCGCTAAGGTGGAAAAGCGCTATATAAGTGCAGTCCATTTACCATTTTCGATTTTCAAAACAGAATCTGAATAGGAAGTGTTTCCTACGCAGAAGTGAGGGAATTAATAAGGGAGTCAAGCCTTATAACGTGGGAGAGGAAGTGACATCACTCAGGAACAAACGGTACAGGGGGAAGTGATGTCCACAGGCACCAATGGTGATTATTATGACAACGCTCTAAAGAGTGAGTTCACAGGCATTGTAAAATAATAAACTTTTGGAAGATCAATCAAGTAGGCAAACAGAAAAGAACAAATTGGGGGGTGACACATTTGTGAGAGTGAAATGTCATTAGCACAGGCCGGTGTCCCAGCTGCAGCTTCAGTTATGGCTCGTTATGTAGCTCAGGTTTCCTGTTAATGAAGCCAGACCCCTCCGTCCCTCTGGGCAGGTGCAGGTGGTCTCCATCTCAATGCCCACCCCCATCACCACCACCCCGGCCCACCCCCCCTTCACCCCCACCCCGGCCCACCCCCTCCTCACCCCCACCCCGGCCCACCCCCTCCTCACCACCACCCCGGCCCACCCCCATCACCACCACCCCGGCCCACCCCCTCCTCACCACCACCCCGGCCCACCCCCTCCTCACCACCACCCCGGCCCACCCCCTCCTCACCACCACCCTGGCCCACCCCTCCTCACCACCACCCCGGCCCACCCCCTCCTCACCACCACCCCGGCCCACCCCCCCATCACCCCCACCCCGGCCCACCCCCTCCTCACCACCACCCCGGCCCACCCCCTCCTCACCACCCTGGCCCACCCCCTCCTCACCCCCACCCCGGCCCACCCCCTCCTCACCCCCACCCCGGCCCACCCCCTCCTCACCCTACGCAGGGCCGGCCCACTCAATCCCCACAGGTGACTTCTCTCCTTTCCTGTATTTCGGTGTTTCTGTTAATTTTGATTTTCTAACACAAATTGGACTAAAAGTCGAGGTCCAGCCCCATGACTGCTGCTAATTCACTAGGACAGCCGTGATCTATGATGATTACGAGCCGCCTGATACATTTACTACACAGATGCCATCTAAATTAAAATGGGACACCATTAAAATGTGAAGGGACTCGTCAGGCTGTTGGCCGGCTTCCAGGAACAACTCCTGAAACGGTTCTCTGGTTCTCTACTGGTCTCTCTGAGATATGGTTCTACTGCTCTCTATCTGGCTCGTTGTGACAGGAGATATGGTTCTACTGCTCTCTATCTGGCTCGTTGTGACAGGAGATATGGTTCTACTGCTCTCTATCTGGCTCGTTGTGACAGGAGATATGGTTCTACTGTTCTCTCTGAGATATGGTTCTCTACTGCTCTCTCTGGCTCGTTGTGACAGGAGATATGGTTCTACTGTTCTCTCTGGCTCGTTGTGACAGGAGATATGGTTCTACTGCTCTCTCTGAGATATGGTTCTACTGTTCACCCTCACCCTCACCCTAACCCTCACCCTCACCCTCACCCTAACCCTAACCCCCTAACCCTAATCCTAACCCTGCTCCATGTCCTTGATCCTAAGCATGTCTATTACCTCAGAACCCTGCTCCATGTCCTTGATCCTAAGCATGTCTATTACCTCAGAACCCTGCTCCATGTCGTTGATCCTAAGCATGTCTATTACCTCAGAACCCTGCTCCATGTCGTTGATCCTAAGCATGTCTATTACCTCAGAACCCTGCTCCATGTCGTTGGTCCTAAGCATGTCTATTACCTCAGAACCCTGCTCCATGTCCTTGGTCCTAAGCATGTCTATTACCTCAGAACCCTGCTCCACGTCGTTGATCCTAAGCATGTCTATTACCTCAGAACCCTGCTCCACGTCGTTGATCCTAAGCATGTCTATTACCTCAGAACCCTGCTCCATGTCGTTGGTCCTAAGCATGTCTGTTACCTCAGAACCCTGCTCCATGTCGTTGGTCCTAAGCATGTCTATTACCTCAGAACCCTGCTCCACGTCGTTGATCCTAAGCATGTCTATTACCGCAGCTAACCTCAATACTACTATTAGTAGTAGTATAATAGTACTATTACAGCCACTATGCCTTTTGATGACAAGCCCTAAACAGAAACAACCATTTTGGCGACTACACAGACATAATCTGTAACATAATAACTTAACAAACCCCTAAATGATGATCAGTAAAGCAATTACAGACATATTCTGTTTGACTTCGATTGTGACGACTTTCACGGTGATGTTTACATGAGTAATTACATCTTTCCTAAAACTATCAATGTGAAATCCAGTTTTCAAAATTATTTTGACAATCCATGAAGTAAAATGTCTTTCCGGAAACCCATCTACAGTGCCACCATAACCATGTAATATGTGTCTTGTTTACAATGAACTTAAACCAAACCAGAAATGTTCATTATTTTTTAGTAATAAGTTCAATAAAGAATGTGGTGGTTACAGAACTTTGTTCAACTAAACAAAAATAAAACTGAAGTGGTAATTGTCTTTGGAGCCAAAGAAGAACGATTAAAAGTCAGTGCTCCAGTCAGTAATGGTAAAAACCACAAACAAAGTCAGACATCTTGGTGTAGTCATGGACTCAGACCTGAATTTCAACAGTCACATTAAGTCAATTACAAAGTCAGCCTACTATCACCTGAAGAATATATTAAGGATTAAAGGATTTACGTCTCAGCAGCATTTGGAAAAACGTGTCCATGCGTTTATCCTGTGTGTGTAAACAGGTCTCTCTAAAAAATCGATCAGACAGCTGCAGCTGATTCAGAACGCTGCTGCTCGAGTCCTCACTAAGACCAAGAAAGTGCATCACATCACTCCAGTTCTGAGGTCTTTACACTGGCTTCCTGTCTGTCAAAGAATTGACTTTAAAATACTGCTGTTGGTTTATAAAGCACTGAATGGTTTAGGGCCAAAATATATCTCTGGGGCCTCATTTATCAAAGAGCGTGTAAATTCAGGTGTAAAAGAGGGCGTACGACGAAAACGCGGAAAATGCACAATGTAGCGTACGACGAGAATATTTACACGCTTTTCGGATCTATCAAAAATGTCGTATGCCCTTTTCTGCACGGTAAATCCGAGACGGGCGGGGAAGGGAGCGTACGCGCACGCGCCCCGTGTTCCGCCCCCTCCACGCCCTAATCCAACCATATATGGTCACAACCATGAGTGGACAAACGTGGTTTCCCGGAAGGAACCGGCTTAAAAAGGTAGCGTGGAGCACCCAGGCGGGACATTGAAACATGGAACGAAGAGCAAAGAAGAGGAACTTTTCGGAGACGGAGGTGCATGTGCTAGTTGGTGAGGTCCACGTGAGGAAGGCAATCCTCTTCGGAAGGTATAAATCGCCTACGTTTGTCTGTTTGCTCCTACAGCTTAGTAGCCTACTTTAGCTACGTGTTGTGCATCTAGGATTGGGCATACACGGACATACTGTAACGTGGCTGCGAGTGAAGCAAACATTCTGTGGTAGGCTATGATTAAATTAGGACCAAAAACAGGGAACAATAACGCAGATGACCACTTCATAATGTTAGAACACATTAAACATTTTCCCCTCTGGGAAATTAAGACTCATCTAAATCACCCGGTAAATCACAGCATTTATTTGACTGCCAACAGAAAAACATATCAAATGAATATGGCTGCACAATGAAATGTTTAATGCATAATCAAGTTCACAGACAAACTCAAAGAAAATGATTGAAATTGTTTCTCCAGACTCTGACGTGGGGTGGGACTCAGAGGAGGGGGAGTCTGCAGTGGTCCTGGACCTGACGGTCGTGCCCCCGCGAGTTGCAGCCTCCACCTCCAGCGCGCCGACTTCCACCTTCTTATCAGCTTTGAATATATATCTTGGCAAACATAACACGGGATGATGTACAAGGAGGGGACAGATACCTAGTGAAAGTACTATTGGTTGCTAGTAAAAAGACAATAACGAGGGCTTGGTATAAGGTGGAACGCCCAACCAAGGAGCAGTGGCTGGGTGTTGTGGAGGAGATGTATGTTAGGGAGAGGTTCACGCATGCATTGAGGATGCATGAAGGAAAGTTTGAAGGGAGATGGGAAAAATGGATGGATTATAGAAGGAAGTGTGATGATACCACTAATATTAAAATTGTCATATTTGAGTAAGAAAAAAAAGCTGCATGGATGGAAGTACCCATAAGCTGTTATTGTAAGTTTTTATGTTTTATTGTATTGTCGTTGTATGGATGGAAAATGCTAATAAAGATTAAAGTAAATAAGACAAAGAATATGTATCTTGGCTATGCACACACCAATAAGCCAGCCGTCACGCGCAGCGCCTGCCTCCAGTCTAGCCCTACCCTGCTGTGCGCCAGGATGAATGAGTCATGCGTGGAGCCAGGCCACCGTGCCACTACACTTGTGATGAGCATGTCACATATGATTTGGGTATTTCTAGTGTGCACATTTTAGCGATTCACATAGACGTATTCATTCACTGATGGTGCCCTTATGTGGGTGCAGTCGCCATCGCCGTCACCTCTTTGGAGTTCTATCTCGGGCCAGTAGGCCGAGTAGCGCCGGATTCATTTAGGCTCGCATTACGCACAGGAGGACTGTCATTTATATGCTTACCAAAGAGCAAACAGGTCCACATGATCACATATTAATGACAATCTAATTGGTCAATTATTGCCGTTTGATGGAGTGCCTGCATTAGGTGTGTGACATATAGCGCGGAAAGGTTTGGGACAGCGCATAGGTTCCGTTTGGGGAACAAATCCATATCGGACCATGAATGAGCCGGTTAGAGGACACGTCTAATCTAGCATTGCGATATATATTGGTGCTGAATTGGGCTATTAGCCTACATGATTGTGCGTTCATGAACTGTCGCTCTTATTCTCTCCGTCAAACATAGTAATTCACCGACGCACCACCTGCGTCGCCAGTTCCCCCTGTGTTCAAGAAGGGCGTAGAACACCGTGTAAATCGGTACGCCAACTGGAGAGGTGTCCTACAAAAGCGCGGAGAAAGGCGACTAAATTTTCGCCCTTACGGCTTGATAAATCGCAATGTGGGGGGGGCAAATGGCGTACGCCTGAACTCGCGAAAAAGACCGTGTAAAAGAAGGCGTACCTCAATGATAAATGAGGCCCCTGATCTGCTGCTACGTTATGAACCATCCAGACCTCTCAGGTCGTCTGGCAAAGGCCTGCTTTCTGTCCCCAGAGTTAAAACAAAACATGGAGAAGCAGCGTTCAGTTTTTATGGGTGGTCAAGGCCTTTCTTTCACTGAAATATGGGAAAAAAATGAAGTTTTTGGCGCACGCCTTAGAAAGCCACCTTTACCCACCATATTTGTGCCCTTGGGGTCTGTAAAGATGGATTTTTGGGGGGATTTTGTTTAAGGTGTCCGAATCATGAGCTCAAAAATGTAAGTTCGTAAAAAAAATCAAGCTGCACTATGCTCTTTAAGGTCTTGCGAGTTGACCCATGACCCAGTTATGGAAAAACAAAAGTCACAGAAAGGACATTTGGGTGACTCCAGTGACACGGATCATGTTATTTCCATGGTGGTCAAACTAAAAGCTGTGTTTTCAGGAATCTGCTGTTTTGAGGGTCACTTTGAGATAAACCCAGCAGGAGGCTTGTAGACGCCCCACTGCACGGTACCCAGCATGCACTGCTCCAAGCTCCACATGTCTTCATCAGAGAAAAGTCAAACTTCCTTCAAACTTTCATCTGAAATTGACTGATAAATCTTCAAAGAATTATACCCTGCCGATGCACTAATAATGAGGTAGCCTGTTTTTTGTGTGTTTTTTTTTTGCTGAGTCTGGACAAATCTGGTCTTCAGGCGACGCCAGTCATCTCACGAGCGCTGCTTCCTGTCTGCTCATGAGCGGATTGTGGTCATGTCTCAACGCCGCTCACGCCTCAGTGATGAGGCTGACCCGGGTCATCCCCGGGCCGTGCTCCTCGCCACACTGAGGCGCTGGCGCTGGTTCTGAGAGCAGGAGAAACGCAGACAGAACACACTCTCGGGGAGCGGCTGCCGGTGAATCGCTACGGTAGAGAAATGTAAATGCTAAACAGACAGATATGTCTCTGTGGATCTTTTGCACACAGACACACTTGCAGTCACATGCATGCATCTACACTCACACACACACACACACTCATGTACACAAAAAGGCTTGCATACCTTGACATGTGCACACATGCACAGACACACATACTGTATCTGTACCTTGATACGTGCGCACGTGCGCCGGTCTAGGTACCTCGGCGGGCGATAGCTGTGCCTGAGGAGAGTGAGACTGAGCTATGAGGCCGTGCATCGATCTTGACAGACTGTCGGAGGCGCGTCTGAACGCTCGTCTCCCGCTGCGTCCGCTGCCCGCTGGAGCTCGGCGTCGTCCATCACCATCCAATCAAGACACACCCCGTCTCTCCCTGCCTAATCAGCGTTCTCTCAAGCTGTTCAAATAAAATAATAAACTACTTTCCCTAAGCTTTCCAAGCTATTATCTGAATACCGTATTTTTCTTATACGGGATCCTCGTGTTCCCTGGCTGTACATTTCAAGGGTCAAGTAATCTCTGGATGGAGATGTCATAGTTGCATATTGTCTCGGAGGAAATTGAAATTGGTTTTGATGGCGCCTGCTGCGGAGCGCACAACCCGGTGCACTTGTGATAGTCCTTAAAGAGACGAGCACCGAGGACACTGTTACCTCTCTCCCCTCTCCCCCGCAGAGAGATGTCTCTCTCCAAGGTCGTGCTCTGAGGATATCGGCACTAAAGTCCCATGACTAGTTTGCAAGCCTTGACCTTAGAGTTGAGATTGATTTGCTGTAGCCAAACCCCCCATGAGGGAAGTGCTACTCCGGCAGGATGTACCTCGGATGAGACCTGGCTCGCTTGGTGGTTCAGTCGCCCTGTAGACTCTGATGAAGATGTCATTTTGAAACATCAGTCTTTTTTACCTGCACCTAATACACGGCTTCAAATGCTCATGTGCTCCTTCAAACCGTCTATAACAGAATATGCAGGAGTAGGGCAGTTTGGAGGGGATGTATCATTACAGCATGCAGAATATGTTTCATCTCTACTCTCATTTCAGTACCTTAGGAAGTATGAGCATGATTGGAGCGTGACTTGTTCAGCTCAATGGTACTCAATAAGTTAATTTTTATTTTAAAAGGTTTTTACTATCAACGTCTGTAGGATGGTGCTGTGAAGAGCAGTTTGAGTCCCCGAGCTGCCAACATTGGTTCTTTAAAAAGAAAAAAGAAAAAGGGGTTTGGAGGGGGTGGGGGGGGTAGGGGGATAGAATGTTTTTTAGATTAAGATGGTCTGTCATTCCTCCAGTTCTCAAGCAGTACTGATACACATCGACTTGGCACTTGGAGTTGTGTGTTTTACCCATCCGACTTGCCTCAGGCCATTCCAACAGAGAGCTGATAAGACTGAGTGTTTGTCTAGCTTATCTAGCGTTGGTTTATTGAGAGACGCACACACCGGGGCATGTTGTTTCACGGGCGCTACATGTTTGAGGAAACACATTAATGTAGTTCCTTAAAGTTAACCCATGGTGTAACTTCTAATACTTTGCTCACTGTAGGTCAAATCACATCATTAGACTACACAGCTCGTGCACTTGGTTGTCGCACGTCCGCACATGCACACACACACACACACACACACACACACACACACACGCACACATACGTACACACACACACACACACAGTTTGGGGGAAACAAATGGAAACACCCCCTAGCCATATTTGACTTGGCAATGTGAGATGTACATCTGAAAACAAATATTATGACTTGAAGATAGTGAGTGAGTGACTACTACTCGCTCTCCCCCGAGTCACTACTCTGAACGGGTGGGCGGCCATCGCTGTTTGCATCGCTGTCACCTGCTTCTCCTCATTAATTTCCACTCACTCTCACTTCCAGAAGACGGTTGTCCACCCCCGGTCCTGCAGGATGTCATCAGCCCAGAGCGTATAACATCGCTGAGGAAACAAGCAGGTCTGAAATGGGGATCCTGGAGCGGAAGACAGTCTGTCAAGTTTCCCCAACGTGGGGACAATCCCAGAAAAGAGACAGCGTTTCTCGCTCTGCCTCCAAGACCTCTGGTCTAATAACGCAGCGATGCGTCTCTCTCTCTCTCTCCCTCTCTGTATCTCTCTCTCCCTCTCTGTATCTCTCTCTCTCCCTCTCTGTATCTCTCTCTCCCTCTCTGTATCTCTCTCTCTCTCCCTCTCTGTATCTCTCTCTCTCCCTCTCTCTCTCTCTCCCTCTCTGTATCTCTCTCTCTCCCTCTCTGTATCTCTCTCTCTCCCTCTCTGTATCTCTCTCTCCCTCTCTGTATCTCTCTCTTCCTCTCTGTATCTCTCTCTCTCTATCTCTCTCTCTCTCTCTCCCTCTCTGTATCTCTCTCTCTCTGTATCTCTCTTCCTCTCTGTATCTCTCTCTCCCTCTCTGTATCTCTCTCTCTCCCTCTGTATCTCTCTCTCTCCCTCTCTGTATCTCTCCCTCCCTCTCTGTATCTCTCTCTCCCTCTCTGTATCTCTGTATCTCTCTCCCTCTCTGTATCTCTCTCTCTCCCTCTCTGTATCTCTCTCTCTCCCTCTCTGTATCTCTCTCTCTCCCTCTCTGTATCTCTCTCTCCCTCTGTATCTCTCGCTCCCTCTCTGTATCTCTCTCTCCCTCTCTGTATCTCTCTCTCTCCCTCTCTGTATCTCTCTCTCTCCCTCTCTGTATCTCTCTCTCTCCCTCTCTGTATCTCTCTCTCTCCCTCTCTGTATCCCTCTCTCTCCCTCTCTGTATCTCTCTCTCTCCCTCTCTGTATCTCTCTCTCTCCCTCTCTGTATCCCTCTCTCTCCCTCTCTGTATCTCTCTCTCTCCCTCTCTGTATATCTCTCTCTCCCTCTCTGTATCTCTCTCTCCCTCTCTGTATCTCTCTCTCCCTCTCTGTATCTCTCTCTCTCCCTCTCTGTATCTCTCTCTCCCTCTCTGTATCTCTCTCTCTCCCTCTCTGTATCTCTCTCTCCCTCTCTGTATCTCTCTCTCTCCCTCTCTGTATCTCTCTCTCTCCCTCTCTGTATCTCTCTCTCCCTCTCTGTATCTCTCTCTCTCCCTCTCTGTATCTCTCTCTTGTCCGTCTATCGCTGACGGCTGCTGTCAAGGCCTGACCACCTTTCTGCTTTTCTGGGTCCCTCTTTTCCTACCATTTAGTTATGTGTGTATATGGGACATCATGCCTTCAGCAGAGTAGAGCTTGGTTTGGTAAACAGAGCTGTCTTCAATGTTACAAGGACACTTCATAGACCTCAGTGCCACACAGCAGGTCTCAGCACCTTGGGGACGTTGATAATGATAATATTGAATAGACATCGATGACCATTGTGGACGAAGAAAAATAGTCCTTTCCATACATGAGAAGCACTCTCACAGATCACACAATCAGTATCAGCTGGGCGTATGTGTGGAACGCTCAGCTCCTTAAAGGACAATGCTCGTTTTTGACAACCTGGACCTTATTTACGGCATATTAAAAGACGTTTGACTCACCGAGATCACTTTGGTGTAGTTCGGAGGCATGTAGAAGAAATTTAAAATCCAGCACGAGCCAGTATATCCATGTAATGGCGGTGGTCGGGGCACCGAGAATGCAGTTTCTAAAAATCTGTTTTCTGCCGCGAAACGGTTGTTTTCATCAATCTGTCTTTATGAATCGCTAGTTGTGCTTACATAGAGCGAGGGCTTGTTGTGGTTTTTCACATGCCTCTGTAATATGATCTTTAGAAATGTCTTTCGAAACGAAATAGCTTCCCAACAAAGTGATCTCGGTGAGTCAAACATCTTATAATATGTTGTAAATAAGGTCCAGGTTGTCAAAAACGAGCATTGTCCTTCAAGCAGCACAGAAGCAGGAAGGTTAGTGGTTTATCTTCTGCCTCTTTCATGGGATACCAGTTACATTGAAATACTGTAAGTCTATCACACCTGTCTGTTTTTGATGCAGATTTGCAAATGTCACCCAGGCTTAGTGACAGTTTTAGCTCACATACATCTATACAAAAGCATGGTGTGTTAATCTGGTGTTTCTAAGAGGGAGTCAGGAAACCAAACGGAGCTATGACAGCTTATTGATCCAGTAGCGTCGTTGCCCCAGGCTCTGCTCCCCACTCAGCAGGGCAGACATGGAGCATAGTGTGGCTCTGCTCTCCGCTCAGCAGGCCAGACATGGAGCATAGTGTGGCTCTGCTCTCCGCTCAGCAGGGCAGACATGGAGCATAGTGTGGCTCTGCTCCTTCACATCTGATGTGTTCTCCAGGGTCGGGCACCGGAGTTCACTTCCTATTTGGAACCGATTTAATCACTTCAATTCCAAGTGGAACCGAAACCTTTGATTCCAATTTTCAGTTCTTTCGAATAACATACTTTTCATTTAATTGTGTTATTCAAAAGAACCAAAAGTTCAGAAAGAACCGAAAGTTGGAACCACACTTCAAATGTGAAGTCCTGCTCTCGTTTGAGCTGTCGGTATCATTACATGACCTCAAGAGGTCTTTCAGCCACACGGCAGTGACACACACACACACACACACACATGCGCGCGAGAGGCGACACAGTACACAAATAACGTTTGTCTAACAGTGGTCGCCAGTGGGATTTGTCCTCTGCATTTCCCACTCAAGCTGTCCTCCTCCAGGGACACAGCCAGGAGCGATGGCCAGCCTCGTCAGTGGCGCCTGGGGACCAAGTGCAAGTGCTCAGGTCTGTGACAGGACTGAAGAGCATTTGTTCTTCTGCATGTTTTTCGTATTGGGTTCTAGAACATGCAAGCAACACATGGAAAGGCCTGGGAGAACCAAACAACCCTGGGGAGAACGGCCCCGGTGCCGACATTGTTAGAAGTGGGAATCAAACCCAGGGTCTTCTTGCTGTGAGGCGACAGTGTTAAGTACTGCGCCACCATGCCGTTCGACACCCGAAGTTTGACTTTCTTAGACATTAACTCACTTTTTTATTTTATTGCACAAACGGCAATGTGTATTACCTAAATAAAACACAAAAAGCAGCTGGATATGAAATATGATGCGCTGACTCTGCCCATTTTTTTTGGGTGCTTGATTCCAGACTACGTATCAATGGGCAAAATGTCTCAGCGACAAGCTGTGTGGCTTCTTCACACAGCACAGTAACCATGCACAATGCAATAAACCTGGTTAAGTCATAACCTGCAACACCACCAGCCAGGTAGCAATGTTTGTTTTTACGGCAGTTGAAATGACGTGTCCATACCACCAAATATTTGTACCTTTGTGATGGTGCCAGGGAACAGTTCTCCGTCATATTGTACGAGGACCCACTTTCCCACTTCCAAAACCAGCTCAGCATTCTCCTTTTCTGATTCCACATTGTCTTAGAAGTCAGATTCTTTTGGACTGAAACATCCACAGACAAAATCGCAAAAGCAAGACACTTCAGGTGCGGATAAGGCCTGGTTTTCATTATGTAGGCTTAAGGAGAGAAGAATAGTAATTAAGTAAGTAAGTTAGAAATTACATTTAGACATGAAATTCAACTCAGACATTAAACTCAGTAATACTATTGTTTGATACAAGTATAACATACTGTAAGTCAAAATATGTCTCAAGTAGAGGATGATGTCAAGTCTCAATAGGGTATGTCCTCCAGTAACCCAGTTTTTTCTCTTTTTAGTAACATCCATTATACATTGCATGGACAGTAATTAACTACATTTTAATACTCAATTCACATCCATTTTAAACCATATCTTGTTTACAATTTACAGGATATTTCTACAGGAACCTAACATTGGTAAGTATAAAGGTACATCCCAGGTAAGTATAGTACATTTCAGGTAAGAATAGTACAAAGGCACATTTTTAGGTATCTTCTGCCTGTTTAGTTTGAATATGTTGTTGTTTTTAACTGACTCACCTGATGAATTCTCATCATGTCAGGTAGTGCGGTACTAATTTCCCACTTGTTGTGATGTAGTCCTCTGTTATTTGGAAGCACCTCACAGAGGAATTGAGATTCAGATGCTCAAAGAGTGTCGGCATCTGGTACGCTGGTACACATTCGATCAGCCAGGTTTTCCAAGGCGCCGCCCACTCCATCCGGAGCACCCTTCCCATGGGACGCACGCATCTGGGAAATTCCATGTTACATACTTAAATCCTCACATGAACAGCACTGTTGAGGCTAGATAGAAGTAGGTTTTATTACGATATTGAGATGTGGGTTTATCTGAGATGAAGTGGATATTCCTCTCGTATGCTCCTCAGTACACTCTCAGAAAGAAAAGGTACACAAATGACAAGAAAAGGTACAAATGCTTGCCTCTGGGGCTGTGCCCTCAAAAGGTTACAAAGGTCACAAGACAATGATGTTTGTCAGAGATGCATACCTCTTCCAGGGTGATGTAATGGTCCACGTTCTCTTTAAATATGACGTCACTAGGATGAGCGCAGCTCTGAAGTCCATTCCTACAAGAGACGATCTCAATCTCAGAGGCAGAATGCACATGAATGATGGTCTGATGCTTTCTCCTCAAATGCACTTCTTTTTTTTTGCGGCACCAGCCTGACCCCAAGCTGCTGCAGCTTGTTTATCTTCAAGCCAAAGTTTTCATGCGTTCTGCAAGCAGATGTTCCTCGGTGACTCTTTGCTGGCTAATTCAAAAAGGCCTAAGTTTAAAGAATTGAGCTTTGGAGAGGTTGTGCCTGGGATTCTCAGCCAAAAAGCTTCTATGATGATTTGCCATAGTGTCCGTTAGAGCTCTCTTATTGAATATCGGGCCTTTTTTCAGAATTTTTTGGATTTCCCATTTATTACAGTAGAGACATCATCTTGATGAAGGAAGCGGCTATCACATGTGCACATTAGTCTTCTCTGGCTAGTCCTTCTATCATGGCTCAGGCACACTCACGCACACACAGACACACACCAGCGTTTGCCATACCTCTCCCATGATGCTCTTAGCCTTTCTTGCTGTGAAAATGTAATTTAATGTAATTTATTGCTCTATAAATGTTCTTAGCCGTTAGACAAATATATTCCAGGAGCTTGCTCCAGGTTGCCTGTTTTTATATCTGTGTTGCTTTTATGGCTCTGTGTGCTACTAACCCTGTTCTGCCTTCCCTCTCCCTAGTGCCTCTCTCTCTCCCTCCTATCTTCTTACCAGGTCCAGTGGATGCCCCACTGTCACCAGCAGACATCCCTGAGTCCGATAGATACCCCTGTGTCTGCTGTGGATGTCATAGCATTTAGTTAACACACACACACACGTACACACAGACACCAGCCCACTTCCGGCTTTAGGCCTGGACCTAGTCCCCCCTCCCCCTCACCCTAACCCAGTTCCGTTTCCCATTCCTACCCCCTCCCTACCCCTGACCCCTACCTCTATCTGGGCCCAGGCACACTCACACACACACAGACATACACCAGTCCTGGGCCCAGTCCCCCTTCCCCTCACCCTAACCCGGGTCCGTTTCCCATTCCTACCCCCTCCCTACCCCAACCCCTGCCTCTATCTGGACCCAGGCACACTCACACACACACACAGACATACACCAGTGTTTGCCATGTCTCTCCTATGATGTTTTTAGCCTCTCTTACTCTGAAATGTAATTTAATGTAATTTATTGCTTTATAAATGTTCTTATCTCAAACATACTCCAGGAGCTCGATCGCCTTGTTGAGAGGGGTCAGGGAAGAGTTTTTACAGCTCACTTATCTGGCCCCCGGGTGATTACTGTTTTTTTGCTTCCCTCTGGAATATGTAGAGAGTGGGTCGTATGCCCACCTCCCTTGTTCTCTGTAAAGCGCATTGTGTTGCCTCTGGGTATGAAATGCGCTATACAAATAAAGCTTTGATTGATTGATTGATTGATTGATTGATTGATTGATTGATTGATTGATTGATTGATTGATTGATTGATTGATTGATTGATTGATTGATTGATAGTGTCTAGTGTTCTCTGATGACCTCTGTTTCTAGTTTTCTCTCTGTCTTTCCTGTTGACCTGCCTCCTCTTGAGCATCAACTCAAGTCCTCTCAGTCTTTTCTTTAGATTGACCATCTCTGACAGGTAGTGTTTATTTTGATTGTTGGGCTAGTTGTTGACGGGGGGGTGAGGGGGGGGGGGGGGTGACGGATAATGCAGGCCAGG